>NW_027331920.1:9684679-9799679 GCF_048418815.1 Hemitrygon akajei | reverse complement strand
AGAACGGACAGTGGGCATTACTGAACACCATCTTCAGGATTCGGCTAAAGAATGTGTAAACAGTTGCTAATCTAACCTCTGACACGTCTCTCACTATCTCTGAAAAATTTTATTCACTGTGCAAATAAATCGATGTGTGACTAACTCAGTGCTTAAAACCCAGCTGCATGAACGACAGCGATCGATGCTAATCCTGGCCCCATCGCTGATGGGGGCCGTTGGTAAACAGAGGTTGAGTGGCTCCGTTAATGGATTAATTCTACAACGCAGAACAATTCCATAACACACTTCAGTATGTCCGAGGACACTGATTCAGGTGATAAGACCCAATTATTGACCAGCAGACAGTGGGATCCGACTATGACAGACTCAGCAGGGAGACATAAAACACAGGACCAGGTGTTCAGTCTGATCAATATCTCAGAGACAGTCAACTTCACAATGTAAAACCCTCCCGGTCGCCCAGTCGCATATTCGGTGCGGGGAAAATGCCTTTCTCCAGCATGGGGCATAACTCTGGACGAATTCCCAGTAAAACCCTTCCAATCACATCTTCCCAGAGAGCTTCACTGGGACTACTCTGGAAAAGGTGTTGTTAAAGGGACGACAAACGTCCGAGTCGATCCCTGCTGGCGGAAGAGAGACAGAAGTTTTGTTTCCTTGGTCATTAAATATGAAAAAACAGTTTTCGAATTGACAGGATTGATATTTCTGACGGATATATGTACAATAATCATCAAGTTGGAAGCTGGTAAACTGATGAGAAATAGGTCCGCATTGGTTAATACACAGCAATACCAAACACTCACCAGGAACTCCAAAAACGGCAATGAACACGTACAATATTTTCTCCACACTCCTGTAACTATCCAATATTGAAGACATTTTCAATGAAATGTTAAAGCAGCAGAAGCCTGGGGTTTTTAATACTATTTAGCGAATCCGCAGGGAGAGGTTTCAACCGATTCAGAAATAAAGATTTTCAAACTATTTCCAAACCGATTACGTCAGACACGTGCAATCCCCACGGTGACAGATAACGATTAATTTAGTTAATTAATTGTGAAAAGGCAAACAATGAATAATGAAAAATAGACAGATGTATGTGTTGGGGAGCACTTTGGGTCCAGTGATCACAATAGCATTAGCTTCAATATAATTATGGAGAAGGACAGGACTGGACCTAGAGTTGAGATTTTTGATTGGGGAAAGGCTAACTTTGAGGAGATGCGCAGGGATTTAGAGAGAGTGGATTGGGTCAAGTTGTTTTATGGGAAGGATGTAATAGAGAAGTGGAGGTCATTTAAGGGTGAAATAATGAGGGTACAGATTCTTTATGTTCCTGTTAGGTTGAAAGGAAAGGTTAAAGGTTTGAAAGCGCCATGATTTTCAAGGGATATTAGAAACTTGGTTCGGAAAAAGAGGGATGTCTACAATAGATATAGGCAGCATGGAGTAAAGGAATTGCTCGAGGAATATAAAGAATGTAAAAGGAATCTTAAGAAAGAGATTCGAAAAGCTAAAAGAAGTTACGAGTTTGTTTGGCAAATAAGGTGGAAGTAAATCCGAAAGGTTTTTACAGTTATATTAAAAGCAAGAGGATAGTGAGGGATAAAATTGGTCCCTTGCAGAATCAGGGTGGTCAGCTATGTGTGGAGCCGAGGGAGATGGGAGAGATTTTGAACGATTTCTTCTCTTCGGTATTCACTAAGAAGAAGGATATTGAATGGTGTAAGGTGTGGGAAACAAGTAAGGAAGTTATGGAAACTATGACTATTAAAGAGATGGAAGTACTGGAGCTTTTAAGAAATTTAAAAGTGGATAAATCTCCGGGTCCTGACAGGATATTCCCCAGGACCTTGAGGGAAGTTTGTGTAGAGATAGCAGGAGCTCTGACGGAGATCTTTCAGATGTCATTAGAAATGGGGATTGTGCCGGAGGATTGGCGTATTGCTCATGTGGTTCCATTGTTAAAAAGGGTTCTAGAAGTAAGCCTGGCAATTATAGACCTGTCAGTTTGACATCAGTGGTGGGTAAATTAATGGAAAGTATTTTTAGAGATATTATTTATAATTATCTGGATAGACAGGATCTGATTAGGAGTAGCCAGCATGGATTTGTGCGTGGAAGGTCATGTTTGACAAACATTATTGAATTTTTTGAAGTAGTTACGAGGAATGTTGACGAGGGTAAGGCAGTGGATGTAGTCTATATGGACTTCAGCAAGGCCTTTGACAAAGTTCCACATGGAAGGTTAGTTAAGAAGGTTCAGTCGTTAGGTATTAACGCTGGAGTAATAAAAATGGATTCAACAGTGGCTAGATGGGAGATGCCAGAGAGTAGTGGTGGAGAATTGTTTATCGGGATGGAGGCCGGTGACTAGCGGGGTGCCTCAGGGATCTGTTTTGGGCCCAATGTTGTTTGTACTATACATAAATGATCTGGATGATGGGGTGCTAAATTGGATCAGTAAGTATGCCGATGATACTAAGGTAGGAGGTGTTGTGGATAATGAGGTGGGTTTTCAAAGCTTGCAGGGAGATTTAAGCCGGTTAGAAGAATGGGCTGAACGTTGGCAGATGGAGTTTAATGCTGAGAAGTGTGAGCTTCTACATTTTCGCAGGAATAATCCAAATAGAACATACAGGGTAAATGGTAGGGCATTGAGGAATGCAGTGGAACAGAGAGATCTAGGAATAACAGTGCATAGTTCCCTGAAGGTGGAGTCTCATGTAGATAGGGTGGTGAAGAAGGCTTTTGGAACGCTGGCCTTTATAAATCAGAGCATTGAGTACAGAAGTTGGGATGTAATGTTAAAATTGTACAAGGCATTGGTAAGGCCAAATTTGGAATATTGTGTACAGTTCTGGTCACCGAATTATAGGAAAGATATCAATAAATTAGAGAGAGTGCAGAGACGATTTACTAGGATGTTACCTGGGTTTCAGCACTTAAGTTACAGAGAAAGGTTGAACAAGTTAGGTCTCTATTCATTGGAGCGTAGAAGGTTGAGGGGGGATTTGATCGAGGTATTTAAAATTTTGAGAGGGATAGATAGAGTTGACGTGAATAGGCTGTTTCCATTGAGAGTAGTGGAGATTCAAACGAGATGACATGATTTGAGAGTTAGGGGGCAAAAGTTTAAGGGAAACAGGAGGGGGTATTTCTTTACTCAGAGAGTGATAGCTGTGTGGAATGAGCTTCCTGTAGAAGTAGTAGAGGCCAGTTCAGTTGTGTCATTTAAGGTAAAATTGGATAGGTATATGGACAGGAAAGGAGTGGAGGGTTATGGGCTGAGTGCGGGTAGGTGGGACTAGGTGAGATTAAGAGTTCGGCACGGACTAGGAGGGCCGGAATGGCCTGTTTCCGTGCTGTGATTGTTATATGGTTATATGGTTATATGGAGAACGTATTAAGGGCTGTAAAATGGGAGTAGCATTCTTCCAGCAAAGGGAACATTGTTTCAAACACCATCAGACCCATTTCACCACCTCTTGTACGTGTTGTTTTGAATTTACCTTAATTACTCTTTCCTGATTATCACTAACAACCCCCCCCCCCCCCCATCAGGGTACCGGTGGTATACCAAACTTTGTCCTGGGTCAAAAACATGTCTACGTTCATCGCCATTAAAATAAATGTTTGCTCTGAGAAAAGATACGCTGTTGACTTCTATTTGAGTTACTTCTACATGGAACACAGAAACGTAAAGCGCAGGCACTGACTCTTCGTCCCACGGTGTCTGTGCCAACCATAACGCCATGTTTAAAGGATCGTAACTACCTCTACATGATCCGTCTCCCCACATTCCCTGCCTTTCCATATGTCAGCCCTCACAACAGTAACCGTGGGCATTTGGGTCTCTATTCACAGTTACCTTTAACCATTTGTGTTAATTAGTTGCCCCCAAAAGGGTGTCCAAACCGTCTGAGCTGTTGTATCAATTACCTGTGATTCCATTGTAATTATGTAGTTGAAATGAACCATTGGTCAGACACAAAATATTGAAATAAATTATAGCATTCTAGTTTGTGAAATTGCATCGAATCACTGACTGCTCCCATTCTCCTCAAGCTCATAAATTCGTTATGTAGTTTGTGTTTTGGGGGACACTACCAAGAGGATCTCCAAGAAAATGTTTGTTTGTGGTGATGAATAAACACCATCACCATCAACCCCACCACGACCCACCCCTAACCCTACTCCCTGGCCTGCACACTCAACTGTCTCATATTTACACTTAGTCCAGCGGTCGTGGAGCATTTCTGGAACTTCCAGAAAGTACCCACAGGAGGGTGACTGATAAGTTCGTGGCCTATGTTAGACAGCTTAGTTATACAGTTCTCGTTACATGCATACGGGGTTCTACGTGTTTGTGTGTCTGTGTATACCTACAGTATTTGTGTCAATGTTTATGTGTGTGTGGGTGAACCGCTGTGTGCGTCTCTGTCTGTCTCTGCCTGTGGGAGAGTCTGCGGTAATGGTGGTGTTCGTGATACCATGTCTCTGTGCGCATGCCTGTGCCTGTATGTGCTTTGCTTCTGTTCAAATATGAAACTAACTTTATTAGTAAAGTACTTGCATGTCAACTTATACTACATCGAGATTCGTGTTTTTGCAGATATTCGCAGTGGAGTAGAGAAATGCAATAAAATCAGCGAGAACCTAACACCTAAGGGCTGTCAAACTGATAATATGCACACGGATTTGAGGTACAGATGGACTTGCGGTGGGGTTCCACTCGGATATCGGTGTTCTGACCGATTTGTGGTGTCTGCGTTTTTGGAGTTGTGACGAATCTCAAAGTTGTTTCGTTTATAGATACTTTAATAGAAGATGCAGTTATGAACTTTGTTCTTGCTATGTTTAAGGTAGAGACAGAGATTTTGTTGGAATAGTTCTTGTTTGGGATAATCGAATTTTCATGTGGGTGTATCAGTAGTTTCGGGATGTGGATAGATATGGAGGTGCATACGGATTTGGAGGTGCGCACGGAATTCGGGTCCTCACGGATGTGGGGTCTCTGCAGATTTGGAGTGTGACCAATCTCAAATTGCTTTCATTGATAGACACATTAATCGTACTTTTAAACTTTGATCTCAGCTCGTAAATTTTTATGGTTCAGTTTGTGAACTGTTTGAAATTATTCTTACTTTGCGAGAATCTAATGTGCATGTGGGGTTGTCAGCGGGTTTGGGGTGCTCCCTTATTTGTCGATGTGCGTACACCTGGAGACGGACATTGATTTGGGGATACGCAGAGTTTCAGCGGTGGGTTGTCAGATATGGTGGTGGGCGCAAGGGTTGGTGATGTGCACAGTCTCAGGGGTGCGTTGTCGAACGCGGGGTCTACGCGGATTTGGGTTTAATACAGACTTGCTTGACTCGGCGTATCAAGATTTGCAGAAGAACGTTAGGCTGCGTGTGGATTTTTAATGCCGAGGCAGACATTTTCTGAAATGTTTGAGAAGATTCTTGCTCAGGGACCATCTAACGTGCATGTGGGTGTGGCACCGTGATTGGGGATAATCTGAGGTGAATGTCGGGATATCTGTTGGTTTGAACGTGTACGCGGATTTGCGGATGCACACGGATTTGCGTTCCACAAGGATTTTGAGCCTGTGAGGGTTTGTGGATCTGCTGATTTATCAGCGCATCGGCGAATACGGGTGCGTACGGATTTCGAGGTGTCGGTGCATTGTGCGCGGGGAGGGAGAGTGACAAACCTCAAGGGTGTTTCTTTTATAGAAACTTTAATGGTAATTGCACCTTGAATGTTGAAAATTGTTCTTGCTATCATTGAAATGTGAGCCAGTTATATTGTGAACTGCTTGAAATAAATCTTGCTCTGGGATAATCTAACGAGCATGTGGGAGTGTCAGCAGGCCAAGGGCAGAGACACACTTGAGGATGAAAGGCCAAATACCACAGGGCATGTGTTCAGGGTGAAAGCGGGAACACTACCTCATTAGTCCGAGAGTAATGGACTTCCTCATTAGTCCAAAATAACACTGTCCTTCTTTGCAATGTTTATTTCTTTTGTGATTTGACCTAATTTTGTATATATTTCCTAACTACTGCTGTAAAAAAAAGCAAATTATATAATAGAGTAATGTTAAACCTGACTCCAATGTTTAAAGGAGACGTGCGATGCAAGTTTATTGTTTTTATCCACACAGTGGTGGGTGTCTGGAATGAATGACTGGGGTGGTTGCGGAGGCAGATGCAATAGAGGCTGTTAGATATCTCATGAAAGTGAGGAGAATAGAGGGATGTGGACCTTGAGTAGTCAGAAGGATTTTTTTTAAGGGATGAAATGCCCAGTTCATTTGTTTCTGAACAACACGGTCAGCAGCAGGGCCAGTTCCCCAGCTGTACTGTTCCGTGTTGGTGAGACCACAGCCGGAGGACTGTGTGCATCTCTGGTCGCTCGCCTCAGGAGGGATGTGATTAACCTGGAAAGCCGCTGTACTGTTCCGTGTTGGTGAGACCACAGCCGGAGGACTGTGTGCATCTCTGGTCGCCCGCTACAGGAGGGATGTGATTAACCTGGAAAGCCGCTGTACTGTTCCGTGTTGGTGAGACCACAGCCGGAGGACTGTGTGCATCTCTGGTCGCTCGCCTCAGGAGGGATGTGATTAACCTGGAAAGCCGCTGTACTGTTCCGTGTTGGTGAGACCACAGCCGGAGGACTGTGTGCATCTCTGGTCGCCCGCCACAGGAGGGATGTGATTAACCTGGAAAGCCGCTGTACTGTTCCGTGTTGGTGAGACCACAGCCGGAGGACTGTGTACATCTCTGGTCGCTCGCCTCAGGAGGGATGTGATTAACCTGGAAAGCAGCTGTAATGTTCCGTGTTGGTGAGACCACAGCCGGAGGACTGTGTGCATCTCTGGTCGCCCGCATCAGGAGGGGTGTAATTAACCTGGAAAGCCGCTGTACTGTTCCGTGTTGGTGAGACCACAGCCGGAGGACTGTGTGCATCTCTGGTCGCCCGCCTCAGGAGGGGTGTAATTAACCTGGAAAGCCGCTGTACTGTTCCGTGTTGGTGAGACCACAGCAGGAGGACTGTGTGCATCTCTGGTCGCTCGCCTCAGGAGGGATGTGATTAACCTGGAAAGCCGCTGTACTGTTCCGTGTTGGTGAGACCACAGCCGGAGGACTGTGTGCATCTCTGGTCGCTCGCCTCAGGAGGGATGTGATTAACCTGGAAAGCCGCTGTACTGTTCCGTGTTGGTGAGACCACAGCAGGAGGACTGTGTGCATCTCTGGTCGCTCGCCTCAGGAGGGATGTGATTAACCTGGAAAGCCGCTGTACTGTTCCGTGTTGGTGAGACCACAGCCGGAGGACTGTGTGCATCTCTGGTCACTCGCCTCAGGAGGGATGTGATTAACCTGGAAAGCCGCTGTACTGTTCCGTGTTGGTGAGGCCACAGCCGGAGGACTGTGTGCATCTCTGGTCACTCACCTCAGGAGGGATGTGATTAACCTGGAAAGCCGCTGTACTGTTCCGTGTTGGTGAGACCACAGCCGGAGGACTGTGTGCATCTCTGGTCGCTCGCCTCAGGAGGGATGTGATTGAGCTGGAAAGCCGCTGTAATGTTCCGTGTTGGTGAGACCACAGCCGGAGGACTGTGTGTATCTCTGGTCGCCCGCCTCAGGAGGGATGTGATTAACCTGGAAAGCCGCTGTACTGTTCCGTGTTGGTGAGACCACAGCCGGAGGACTGTGTGCATCTCTGGTCGCCCGCCTCAGGAGGGATGTGATTAACCTGGAAAGCCGCAGTCAGGATTCACGGCTTTTGTAGCCGGGACTGGAGAACTCGAGTCAGAAGGAGACGGGATAATTGCTGTGCACTGATCCCAAACCGGAGGGTGATCCAACACTGATTCTGGCCTCCCCCTCCACAGGCCCCACTGTCACGATGCGATTGTAAGTTTGTGCAAAGGTTGACACGTGACACAAATTGCTCGTAACTGAAGCTGTTGTACATAACTCAGAAACACGCGATTCGCATCGGAAATACAACTCCCGCTGCTCACCGTACGAGATGGACTCACCTTCACTATGAACTACAACTCCTGTCACCGCGCTCAGTCGGCGGCCGCTGACGAACATCCGGGCCATATGATAGATAGATAGATAGATAGATAGATACTTTATTCATCCCCATGGGGAAATTCAACATTTTTTCCAATGTCCCATACACTTGTTGTAGCAAAAACTCATTACATACAATACTTAACTCAGTAATAATATGATATGCATCTAAATCACTAACTCAAAAAGCATTAATAATAGCTTTAAAAAAAAGTTCTTAAGTCCTGGCAGTTGAATTGTAAAGCCTAATGGCATTGGGGAGTATTGACCTCTTCATCCTGTCTGAGGAGCATTGCATCGACAGTAACCTGTCGCTGAAACTGCTTCTCTGTCTCTGGATGGTGCTATGTAGAGGATGTTCAGGGTTTTCCATAATTGACCGTAGCCTACTCAGCGCCCTTCGCTCAGCTACCGATGTTAAACTCTCCAGTACTTTGCCCACGACAGAGCCCGCCTTCCTTATCAGCTTATTAAGACGTGAGGCGTCCTTCTTCTTAATGCTTCCTCCCCAACACGCCACCACAAAGAAGAGGGCGCTCTCAACAACTGACCTATAGAACATCATCAGCATCTCACTGCAGACATTGAATGACGCCAACCTTCTAAGGAAGTACAGTCGACTCTGTGCCTTCCTGCACAAGGCATCTGTGTTGGCAGTCCAGTCTAGCTTCTCGTCCAACTGTACTCCCAGATACTTGTAGGTCTTAACCTGCTCCACACATTCTCCATTAATGATCACTGGCTCCATATGAGGCCTAGATCTCCTAAAGTCCACCACCATCTCCTTGGTCTTGGTGACATTGAGACGCAGGTAGTTTGAGTTGCACCATATCACAAAGTCCTGTATCAGTTTCCTATACTCCTCCTCCTGTCCATTCCTGACACACCCCACTATGGCCGTGTCATCAGCGAACTTCTGCACATGGCAGGACTCCGAGTTATATTGGAAGTCAGATGTGTACAGGGTGAACAGGACCGGAGAGAGTACGGTTCCCTGTGGCGCTCCTGTGCTGCTGACCACTGTGTCAGACCTACAGTCTCCCAACCGCACATACTGAGGTCTATCTGTCAAGTAGTCCACTATCCAATCCACCATGTGAGAGTCTACTCCCATCTCCGTTAGTTTGTGCTTTAAGATCTTGGGCTGGATGGTGTTAAAGGCACTCGAGAAGTCAAGGAATGTAATCCTCACAGCACAACTGACCCCATCTAGGTGAGAGAGTGATTTGTGCAGCAAATACGTGATAGCATCCTCCACTCCCACCTTCTCCTTATACGCAAACTGAAGCGGATCCCGGGCGTGCCTGGTTTGTGGCCTCAGATTCTGTATTATCAGCCGCTCCATGGTCTTCATCACGTGCGACGTCAAGGCAACAGGTCTGAAGTCATTCAACTCCTTTGGTTGTGGTTTCTTCGGTACCGGGACAATACAAGATGTTTTCCACTGTCTGGGTACTCTTCTCTGATCTAGACTCATGTTGAAGATGCGCTGTAGTGGTTCTCCCAGTTCAGTTGCACAGGCCCTCAGTAATCGTGGGGAAACTCCATCCGGTCCAGCCGCCTTGCTGGTACAGATCTTCCTCAGTTGACCTTCCACCTGTGCAGCCGTAAACCTGGGCGTGGGCCAGGTCTCCTGTGAGTGGATATTTTCCTGTGAGGGAAGTAAGCCTGGTGTGGAGTTCTGCAGTGAGGGTGAGATTGTGCTGTCGAACCTATTGAAGAAGTTGCTCAGCTGGTTCGCTTTCTCCACATCTCCACTTATGTTTGCCCCCCGCTTTGCACCACATCCGGTGATGATCTTCATCCCATCCCACACCTCCTTCATGCTTTTTTCCTGCAGCTTTTGTTCTAACTTTCTCCTATACTGCTCCTTTGCCCCCCTTATCTGTACTCTGAGTTCCTTCTGAACTCTTTTAAGCTCCAACCGATCACCATCTTTAAAGGCCCTCTTCTTCTGGTTTAGGAGGCCTTTGATGTGACTAGTGATCCAGGGCTTATTATTGGGATAGCAGCGAACAGTTCTAACAGGAACAACCGCATCCACACAAAAATTAATATAGTCCGTTGTGCATTCAGTGACCTCCTCAACGCCCCCACAGAGCCCCCCTTGCAGTACATCCCAGTTAGTAGTACCGAAGCAGTCTCTCAGGGCCTGTTCAGCTTCAGGAGTCCACTTTCTAAAAGAGCGTGTGGTAGTGGGATGCCTCATCACAATTGATTTATATCTTGACTGTAACAAAACCAGGTTGTGATCAGCTTTCCCCAGTGCAGGCAGCGGGGATGCACTATATGCATCCTGTACGTTTGCATACAGCAGGTCAATAGTCCTGTTACCCCTTGTGTAACAATCCACGTACTGGGAGAAAGCAGGTAGTGTCTTGTCCAAAGTCACATGGTTGAAGTCCCCTGTAATTAACACCAGTGCCTCAGGGTGTTGTGTCTGAAGCTTAGCAACGGCGGAGCTGATGACGTCACACGCTACCGTTGCGTCGGCACGCGGCGGGACATACACAATCACCGCAATGACGCATATGGAAGTTGTATATGTAGTTGTAGTCCAAATGCTTCGACTCCTCACTCGATCACAGATTCAAAACTCTTCCTCAACCGGCACAAATATCCGCCGGATCGATTCACCAAGACATCGAAAAAAGAACCACGCCCGTTGTTCCGGACACCGTGCCCAACATCACCAAAGGCAGCAACTCGCTGAACTCCGCGATGGATGCTGACAACAAATGAGGAGGGGCCTATCGTAGCTCAAATGAATGTCCATCACTTGCTGTCACTGGCTGAGGTGCCTGTCTGTCAAAAAAGAACGTACACGGTGATTAGTTAATATGAACGTCAGTAATGGAGTGTGGCCTTGAAAAAAATTTAGAGTGTTACCAGTCAGAGAAAAGATGTTGACTTCAGTGGATATACGTCCACATCACGTTTGCCTTACTAACGATATTTACTACTGGATTAAATGAAATTAGTGACGGTTATAACCGATGTGCTGGATTGTACTGATCAGACATCTGGTCGGACTGAGGAAATTAAAATTATTGTGAAAGCTGCAGGAAAGTATCTGAGTGTAACTAGTGTTATGTGGGAAGCTATAAATGGAGCTGTGATGATTTGTATCCCAGTTTAGTTGTGAAGGTACCTAATGGGATTAAAATATCACAGTGGAATGCCAGAAGCCTGATATATAAAGCTAATCACGTTGATGTATTGGTGTCATAAAGGAAATATTTGGTCACTCCTGCAAAACCAGCAAAACCTACGTTGTGTTTGAGATGTCTGTACTCATTTCTTTTTGCCGTTTTTAACCTGGAAAAGTATTCCTATGTCAAGTGGAGAAGTATACCTGAAACAAGGAAACTGGTGTCAGTTAAAGTGAGCTCGGACACGTACAATTTCCAATGTAACAGTGCAAAATAAGTGAGTACAGTACTGCCTTTTTTCCAGAAAGCGAATGGCCCCTTCCAAAGCGAATGTCGATAACGTCACTCCGCCGCAGTCTGACACATAAATGACCATGTGTAGAGTGTCACTGAGAGGGTGTGGTTTGGGAAATGTAGCCGTGCAGTGAAAAACAATGCTTCCCATCCCCTCTCGAGTAAGGTTGTCAAAGATCACAGAGAGAATACGCTAGAATGGGGTTGACAGGGACACGATGGAATTATGCAAGGATGCAATACTCTTGACGTGAAGTGATGTCACACCGCTTTATGCATCAGCGATGTGACATCACTTGGAGAATTGTGATCAGGTTTGGACATCTTATGTCAGAAAGGATGTACTGAAACCGGAGAGTTTTCAAAGAAGGCTCACGCAAATGATTCCAAGATTTATTGGCTCGTCATAGGAAAAGCCTTTGATGGCTCTGGCCTGTATTCACTAGAATTCAGAAGAATGAGGGGTGACCTGTTTGCAACCGATCGACTGGTGAAAGGCCCTGACGGTGGATGTGGAGAGGACGTTTTCTATATTGAGATAGTCTAAGACTAGAGGAGGCAGACTCGGAACAGATGGACGCCCTTTTACAACGGGGATGAAGAGGAATTTCTTTAGCAAAAGAATGGTGAATCAATGGAACTCTTTCCCAGAAAAAGCTGTGAAGGCCAAGTTTTACCTGCAGTGTATTTAATACTGAAGGGATACGGCGAGAGGCCAGAAGGTTGATTATGAGAGGAAAAAATAGATCCGTTATGATGAAATGCCGGGCGTAGCCAACTTGATGGGCCAAATGGAATAAAGCTACCCATGTATCCTGTGGACTTAGGGAATGGCGGAACAGATGATGGATCGCATGGGTCAATTGTGTTCCTGTGTCTTATGGCCTTACGACAGAAATGAAATCAATACTGAAGAGAGGAATGATTGAAGTACTGAATGAAGAGAGGGCAGCGGCTTGTGCAGAATAAGACCGGGTCTATGTCAAAATGGTGAAAGAAGGGAGACAGATTTCACAGGGAAATATATACAGACCATGAGTTTTACATAGGCTGTCGTAGCTCGCAAGAAAAACATAACCTGGAAGTGTTTGCATTTGTGTATTGTAACACGAAACAGTCTTAGAGCGGGAAGCTGTAATCATCCATTCATCAGTTTACCGGGGAAATGATCAGTATGGAATTTCATCCGCGATCCAGTTTTGCAAAATAATTTTGCACTTACATGTATGTTCAACACCAATCTGCATTTTCCTTTCGAGTTAATTCTCCTCGTAATTAGAGGGATCGCTCTGCAGAAGCGTTGAATCTAATATCGTGTTTCTACAACTGTTATGAATTTTAAATTTCGTAAATCGTGATGTTCTCAGAACAGGACCGGACCAACACTGCACACGTGCCGTGTGTGGATTTCTGTAACGGTAAACGAGAGAAACAATAAACCCTTGCACACTACTTCACTTTTTAAATATATACCATTTCTGTTTTTGCTCGAGATTTAATCTATTCAATATATGTACACTGTCATTCACTTACTTATTTAATATGATTATTATTGTTTTCTTTCTTCTATATTATGCATTGCATTGAGCTTCTGCTGCTAAGTGAACACATTTCACGACACATGTCGTTGATAATAAACCTGATTCCGATTCTGAGAGGACAAAAGATGTTGGCGTTAAGAAGAAGCCGCACTGCATCGTGACGGAGCATCGCGATCCCGGCTGCATTTTCCGTTTCGTCCACTTGATGTCCCCATACCTCCAACCATCCGCAGCTCAATAGCGGCGATCCAGGGAGGAGCCGAGGAATGGACTCAGACATCTCGTGATATTATATATTCGGCTCCGTGGATCAGAAACAAATCCAATTGTAAGTTGTCTTGGTCTACTCAAATAAATCTCTGTGACATTCGTGTGTCTGCTATATACGCAAATAATCAAGTAGCCTTGTGGGGGCGAGAGCGAACGTCACTGGCTGAGATTCGGAATCAGGTTTAAGATCACGGGAATATATCGTGTAATATATTGCCTGCCGACGGCAATACTTCCAACGAATAATAATAAAACCATAAATTAATAAGAAGTTAATAATTATATAAGCAAATGAAAATCAAATCGTAGTGCAAAAAGGGATGGAAAATACTGAGGTAGTTTTTATAGAGTCTCTGTCCATTTAGAAATCCGATGGCATCCCTAATTAACCTTTTTCTTTCGGGAGCGGGAGAAGCTGTGTGTTTTTTTTTCTCATCGATGTTGGTTCTTCTAAGAGTTACCGGGAACCAGAGAAAAGATGCATCTCGAAATTCTTCGCTCATTCCGTCGGCAACTCAATTTCATAGCTCTACCTGATTAACATTTTCCACTTAGTAAAAACCCTGAAACCCATTTTCTAATGGGCATCCTCGGCAACTCTATAGAAGAGTACGTATGATGGATCAATGGAAGCTCAACCAGGGTGCAAATACAACAAACTGTGCAAATGCAAATATAAATAAATAGCAATAAATAAAGAGACATGAGATAATGAGACAAAGACACCTTGAACGTGACAGCATTGGTTGCGGAACATTTCAATGATGAGGAAGTGGAGTTCATTGTCGGTATTCCCTTTTAATCAAGAGTCTGATGGTTGATGATAGTAACTGTTCCTGAACCTGGTGGTCTGAGTCCTGAGGTTAGGGATCTCTATTGAACATTTCAATGATGAGGAAGTGGATTTCATTGTCGGTTTGCCCTTTTAATCAAGAGCCTGATGGTTGAGGAGAGTAAATGTTCCTGAACCTGGTGGTCTGAGTCCTGAGGTTAGGGATCTCTATTGAACATTTCAATGATGAGGAAGTGCAGTTCATTGTCGGTATGCCCTTTTAATCAAGAGCCTGATGGTTGACGATAGTAACCGTTCCTGAACCTGGTGGTCTGAGTCCTGTGGTTAGGGATCTCTATTGAACATTTCAATGATGAAGAAGTGGATTTCATTGTCGGTTTGCCCTTTTAATCAAGAGCCTGATGGTTGAGGAGAGTAAATGTTCCTGAACCTGGTGGTCTGAATCCTGAGGTTAGGGATCTCTATTGCTCGATGCCGCCTTCCTGCGATAGCGTTTCATATATATGAGTTCGATAGTTGGGACGGCTTTAAGCGTGATATACTAGGCCAATTCCGCTAATTTTTCAATGATTTTCCCTTCAAAGGCAGCGTTTCCATACCAGGCTCTGTTGCAACCTCTCAATATACCCTCCACTGCACATCTGTAGAAGTTCTTGGTAGCGGGTGAGGTGCCGAAGGATTGGAGGATAGCTAATGTTCTTCTGTTATTTAAAAAAGGCTCCAAAGATAAACCGGTGATACTGACAGTATTGTATTCTAAGGAACCAAATATATAAATAGTGTATTACGCTTAACTGGGCCATTGGTTAATTAGGGTAACTGCTTATTCGGGAATCTAAAAGAGAAAATAGCTGGGCTTTCCTATGCCGCTTAATTGGGACGGAAAGTTTCCAATTAGCGTCAGTTATTTGCACTTATGTGGCCATTTTGAATCTACACCGTGCATAGATCAAACATTTCTAAAACAGCCTCCGTTGTGTATGCTTGTGTTACGTTGATCATCTGTGTCAAAGGAAGCAGAATTAAAAGAGCGGGTCTATTTTGACTTCCTCTACTGGAGTAAGTCGATAAATAGGCAGATAAAAATTTCAGCATGGTATAGATGGGCCGAAGGGTTTGATTCTGTGCTGTTCACTTCTGTGAAGCTATGACTGCAATTCCAATCATTCGACTACCCACCCCCGTGGCAATCTCACTAATCGCTGAATCTACTTGTATAACAGCTGTCATATCTTTTGTCCGAACTCGCTGCTTCCCGTTCCCCTGCTAAGTTAGCTTGAGCTCTTGCCAACAGCTCCAGGAAAATTGCACGCAAAGATATTGGACTCCCTCGAGTTCAAGGGTAACCCATCTTTTTTGTACATGTCATAGTCATTCCCAGAAGAAATTCCAATGACCTAGAACCGTGAAACCCTGCCCCTTGCACCAATTCGTCAGCCACATATTCATCTGCCAAGTCACCCTATTCTTCCCCTCAGTGGAGCGTGGCATACACAGCCACCCAGCGATTACTCGCCCTGTGGTCCTGCGTTTCAGGTTGCTGCATTGTTCCCTATATTCTCCATCCAGGATCTCCGTCGCTATCTTCCCCTATGATTGTTGCCTAAATGCACTACGACATCTGGCTGCTCGCCCTCCCGTGTTAAAACACTGTGATCCCAATCTGAGACATCCCTGACCCTGGCATCTGGGAAGCAACATACCACCCGGGAGTCTCTCTCCATCTCCAATGCTCTCATTGGCTCGACCATTTGTTTCCGAACCACAGAGACAGACTCAGTTCCAGAGACCTGGTTCATACAGACGGTATTAGGGAACGGAAGCTGCAGAGAGATAATGCCTTCCTCCACCCCCTCACTATCAGTTCCAATATTGTGTTGATGCCACAGGTTGATGTCAAGAGCGACTGAGGTTTCTCATAGTAAGTTCCGGCTATCCAGCTATTACAGTTAAAATGCTCAGGGATCTTGACAAGATGAATTTGGAAACGCGGTTTGCTCTTTTGTGTGAAAAGTCTCGCAGGATCTTGGGAGATATCACAATGGTCCATGCACCCATGAACAATACATCATTATTCATTTTTTCAATATATTTCTGTGTAATTTATGGTAATTTTATGTATTTGCACACTAATCCTGCCGCAAATCAGCAAATTTCTATCATATAAGTCAGCGGTAATAAAACTGATTCTGATTTAGAAATGGAGGTATGAAGGGTGGCAACGTGCTTCTTCAAAGGACAGAGGAGGAAGTATTTGAGTACATTTAGAGATGGATGAATTAATGATCGGCTCAAAGATGAACAACAACAATGGGAGACCGGAATGCATATTTCAGGCGGCAATTCGATCATTCGTGAGCGTATTAAACAGGTCATAGACTCTTAGAAAAGAACAGCAAGGAAATAGACCCTTTGGCCTTTCAAATCTTTGCTGAACCATTTAACCTAACTACACGCATTGACTTGCACTGAGAACATAGCCGTCCAGATCCCCACCATCCATATACCAATCCAAACTTCTCTTAAACGTTGAAATGATATTCGCATGTACCATTTGTGCTGACCACTCACTGAGTGAAAAAGGTTCCCCTTATACTTTTCATCAGTCACCCTTATCCCATGACTTCCGTTTGTAGTCCCAGCCAACCGGAGTGGAAAAGGCCTGCTTGCATTGGCCATATCTATACTTCTCATTCAGTGTACCTCTATCAAATCTCCTCTCAATTATCTACGTTCCCAGGTACTAGTTCCCAGGAACTATTCAATCTGTCATTATAAATCCGGTCCCCTAGACCCAACAACATCCTTGTAAATCTATACGGCACTTTTGTAACCTTATTTTTATCTATCCTTACATAGATGACCAAATGTGCACACAATACCCCAGATTAAGCCTCAACGATGTCTTATACAAGTTCAACGTAGCATCCCGTCTCCTGTTATCTACACTTTGATTTATGATGCCCAATGTGTCAAAAGCTTTCTTTCCTGTTTCTACCTGTGATTGAATATCGAACTGTATTCCTCGAAGTGGAAAAACATAGGCTATCATGTAATCCTCTGGCACCTCACCTGTCGCTTAGGATGATTGAAATATCTCTGCTAATTTCCTAGCAACTTGACTCTATTGGGTCCGATGGCTCCTTGTCAGACCAGGGGATTTTATCCACCCTAATTTAGCACAGGACAAGCACCTCCTCCTCATAAATCTATGTAGGGTCCATGAATTTAATATCACTTTGTCTTACTTCTATAGACTCTGTGTCGGACTCCCGAATATATAAAGACGCAAACAATATTTTAAATATCGTCAATCACTTTTGGCTCCATGAACGAATTATCATCCTGTTTTTCCAGAGGACGTCTTTTGTCCTCTGGACGTTTCTTAAATATTCTCCTGCATTTCTTATAACACACAAGCACATCGCTTGTTCCTATCTGCTATGGACCTCCTTTTTTTTCTTAACCATGGCCACAATATCTCTTGAAAACCAGGGATCCCTAAAGCCGTTTAGTTTAGTTTACCTTTCATTATGAGAGATACCTACAAGGTCCGAGGTTTGGAACTGAGAGCGTGTGGACCAGGGGAGAGGCCGGAGATGTGGAGTTAAATTTCGGGTAAAGGTTGCAACACCAGCTACACGGAGGGTGCCCGGTCTTTCCCCGCCGAGAATCGGGGCCTGTTGTCGGGACTTTCCTCCCAGACCTGTCTCCGCAGGTCTGACCCTCAGCGGCTGCCGATGGATCTCCGGTGCTCTCACCGCTCCCCTGTGCAATCGGACAGGCTGAAGGCCAAGGAAGAACAAGGCGCAAAGGTAAATTCGTGCTTTCGAAAATAGGAAACCGGAGTAGGCGTGGCCATTCGGCCCCTTGCGCATGTTCCGCCTTTCACTCCGATCATGGCTGATGTTTGACCTCAGCGCCACTTTCCTGCAACGTTCCCATCTTCGCCCTCTAATATGCCTTTTGAATTTAGAAAACTTATGGAAAAAATCCAAAGATTCGCCGCACTCTTCTTCTAAGTTCTGTGAGCTGACATCTGATTCTGAGTCTGTGACCCCTGATTCAACACCCAGTGAGGAAAAACGTCATTCCTGACCCACCCTTTCAATACCTTGTGAGACTGTGTCTGTCTCAGTCAGTCCACTTGTTATCGCTCTAATTTTGAGACAGGGCCAGTCAGTGTAATCTCTCTGAGGACACTACCGCAACCCCAAAATCAATCTCTGAAACCTTCTCTTCATTCCCTTCATCCCACAGGCTGACTCCGGGAGGGAGACCAGACCTGTGCACAGTGTTCCATGTACGCTCTCACCAGGACCTCATATACCTTCAGAGGAGATCTTTATTCTTCTATTCAACACCTTCCTTCCCATTCAATGCTCTTCATTTAATATCGAACTCAAACAGTGAACAGACACAACACAGCCTCAGCCATGAATTTAAAGGGCAGGTGTTGCAACAGTTTGAGCTTCATACCGGGGGCCACGGAGCAAGCAGGGTGTCACAAAGGGAGGAATGTGGGAGTGTTGTATGTCTGAGCCCAGCTGTGTGTGTTTGTGTATCAGAATCAGGTGTAATATCACTGGCGTATGTGGTGAAATTTGTCAGCAGTACATTGCAATATCTAGAAATAAAAAACACAAATTACAGTAAGTATTTATAAAATTATATTTAAAATGTAGTGCAAAAAGAGAAGGAAAATCCTGAGTAAGTGTTTATCGGCTCATTGTCCATTCGGAAATCTGATGGTGGGGACGAAGCTGTTCCTGAACCGGTGAGTTTGTCTCCAGGCCCCTGTACATCCTCCTTGATGGTAGCAATGAGACGAAGGCATGTCCTCGATGATGGGGATCCTTAATGATGGATGCCATCTTTTTGTGGCATCATCTTTTGAATGTGTCCTGGATGCAGTGGAGTTCAGTGCCCATGAAGGAGCTGGCTGAGTTTACAACTTTCTGCAGCATTTTCTGATCCTGTGCAGTGACCTCTCCACACCAGGCAGTGATGCAACCAGTTAGAATGCTCTCCACAGTACATCTGTAGAAATTTGCAAGTGTCTTTAGTGACAGACCGATTCCCCTCAATCTCCGAATGAAATATAGCCGATGTTGTGCCTTCATTGTAACTGCATCAATATGTTGGACCCAGGATAGTTCCTCAGAGATGTTGACAGGCAGGAAATGGAAACTGCTCACCCTTTTCACTTCTGATCCCACGATGAGGACTGGTGTGTTTTCCCTCGACTTTGCCTTCCTGAATCCACAATCAATTCCTTTGTCTTCATGATGCTGAGTGCAAGGTTGTTGCTGCGACACCACTCAACCTGCTGATCTATCTCACTCCTGTACTCCTCCTTGTCACCATCTGAAATTCCAGCAACAATAGTTGTGTCATCGGCAAGTTTATAGATGAGCCTAGACACATAGACGTGGTGCAGAGAGAGTAGAGCAGTGGGCTGAGCACGCATCGTTGAGGTGTGCCGGTCTTGATTGTCAGCAAGGAGGAGATGTTATTTCTGATCCACACAGACTGTGGTCTCCTGGTGAGGATCCAGTTGCAGAAAGAGGTACAGAGGCCCAGGATTTGGAGCTTGTTGATTACAATTGAGGGTCTGATTGTGTTGATCGCTGAGCTGTAATCAGCAGCCTGACTTGTGTATTGCTATTGTCCAGGTGATCTAAGGCCGAGTGGAGAGCCAGTGAGATTGCATCTGCTGTACGTATATTGTGGTGATCGGCAAATTGCAGTGGGTCCAGGTCCATGGACAGACAGGAGTTGATTCTAGGTGTGTGTGTGTGTGTGTGTGTGTGATGCTGCAGCTTAGCAAACTTCAAAGGAAGGAGAGGCACTGCTGTTCTTTCTTCATAATTGCACTTGCAGTGCTTATAAAAAGTATGCGGTCACCTTGGAAGTTTTCATCTTTTATTATTTTACAACATTCAGACAGAGTGGATTTAGATTTGTTTTATTCACACTGATCAGTAGAAATAAAAACTCTCTTGTGTCAATGTGAAAATAGATCACCAAAAAGTGAAAAAAAGTAATTACAAATATAAAATAGAAAATCTTTGAGTGCATCAGTATTCACCCCCTACATGTCTGTATTCTAAACCTTGCAATCCATTTTCACCAGTTAGAAGATTTGATTTCATTTTTACATACAGAACCTCCCCACCCCTCTGCCTACCTGCCTGTCCATTCAGTACAATCTGTATCCTTGGACATGAAGCTCCCAGCTATAATCTTCCTTCAGCCACCATTCAGTGCTGCCCACAATGCCAATCTGTAAATGTGACACAAGTTCATCTCCCTTACTCCATGTATTGCACACATTCAAATATAAAACCTTCAGTTCTGTATTCATCACCTTTTTCATTTTCTCACCCTTTTGCATTGCAACTCATCCCGCCCACTGAAATTTTGCCCTGTCGTCAGCCTCTCAATGGTGGCAGTCTCACTACACACTGCCGCTGTTTGAAAACTAACAACATTCGCCTCAGCCCTATCACTCCAGTTTGGATCTGCTGCCAAATTAGTTTAAAACCTCTCAGACAGCTCTAGCAATCCTACCCGCATGGATATCAGCAGACACTGACCCACCCCACCCCCCCCCCCGAGTTCAGGTGTAAACAGTCCCTATTGCACAGGTCCTATGTTCACTAATTGGCTCACACAGACTTGCCAAACTCTCCAGACCCTGCCCAGGGACTTGTGCCACTCCTCAGGGTTATATATGGAACCTCTCTGACAGGGACAGGGTGTGGGTTCCCCTTTCCAGACCCTGCCCGGGGACGTGTCACTCCTCATGGTTATATATGGAACCTCTCGGACAGGGACAGGGAGTGGATTCCCCTTTCCAGACCCTGCCTGGGGACTTGTGCCACGCTTCAGGGTTATATATGGAACCTCTTGGACAGGGACAGGGAGTGGGTTCCCCTTTCCATACCCTGCCTGGGGACGTGCCACTCCTCAGGGTTATATATGGAACCTCTCGGGCAGGGACAGGGAGTGGGTTCCTCTTTCCAGACCCTGCCCGGGAACTCGCCCCACCAGGGTCAGGAACAGTTACTACCCCTCAACCATCAGGCTGTGTAACAACGCAGGATAACTGCACTCACCTGCTGTCTATAGAGATGCTCCCACAACAAATCATCGTACTGGGACTGTCTCAAAATGAGTGAAGTAAGAGGTAGTTTGACTGAGACAGATCGCATTCCTGTCTCAGAATTAGAGAAATACAATCTCACAGGATATTTACAGCGGAATGGTTGGAATGAAGTTTCCCATAAGGTGTGGAACCAGCGCTCACAGACTCAAAACCCGAGGACAACTCAGCAGGACTGAGATGAGGAGAAATTTCCTCACACAGAGTGCAGTGAATCATTGCAATTATCTCCACAAGGTTTCTAAATTGAATAGACATATCTTGGGGCTCAGCGGTGATGGAAAGTTGCAGGAAAGTGGTGCTGAGGTCAAAAGTCAAGCATGTTCTGAGTGAAGGGCAGAAGAGGCGCAGGGGGCCGAATGGCCACACCTTCTCTATTTCTTATTTTCTGAAACCCGAGTTTACCTTTGCGCCTCACTGTTTCTTGGCCTGTCAGATTGAACAGGGGAGAGCTGAGCGCACCGGACATCTATCGGCAGCCGCTGCGGTTATTTCATCTTCTCGTTGTTTATTTGCATTGGCGAAGTTTGTTGACTTCTGCACTCTGGTTGATCTTTCAGTGATTCAGATATAGTTACCGTTCTGTAGCTTTGCTCTGTATGTTTGTAGGAGTTGTATGTGGCGACTTATATGTACTCTGATAATAACATTTACTTTGAACTTTGAGCCTCGGGGAACTTGCTTTGTTTCTGAGATCAATCTGTGACTGACAGCTCCAGCTCCCAGTAGCAGCCCGTCCTCAGACACACTCACAGCCAATCAGAAAACACCACTGTGAGAATCTTGCCTCCATTGGCTGAGGTGTGTCAGTGGGCGGGACGCTGAGCGGACCGAAGTTTGGAATCGGGAACGAGTGGAACCGGTGAGAGACCCGAGATTGGGAGCAGCTCCCCGGGTTTTGTCGTGGTTACTTGAAATGACTTGGAGACACAGACAATTGTTCAAGAATAGCAAACCTTTATTTGCAAACAAAGGCTGAGGCAATCAATGAACTTGTTACCGAAAGCCCACCGAGCTCCGGTGTACAGCATTCTTTATAGTAATTTCTTATCTCAGTTACATTTCGGTTTTATTAGCATACCCAATCAATTTTTAGTTGCATATCATCTATATATGAGTTAATTAATCGCTCTTTCCTAGCCCGCGGTACGTCAGCATTGTTTTTCACCCGTTCGCATAAGGCCTTATTCGTGTCCAAGATTATGTTTTTCAGACAACCTCCCTCACAGTATATTCCTGCTTGCAGCATCCTGTCCGCCACCGTTATCTCGTACTAAACAAAGGCTGAGTGTAATACATGGGATACATCGCAGCTAACAGTGTTGCAAAACAAGCAGGTGTACTGTAAGTGCCATAATATGCAGCTAAGCGAGTACACAGTATCTAGTGAAAACAACTCATAACTAAATGTGCCTAGTAAAATAATACTTATTAATATTTGGTCCCTAGAAGTGATTACATAGTATAGTAAATAGCTAATACATAGTGATTATAGTTCAGGTATATATAATGATTATATCAGGTATATTTCTCAATATAATCTCCCCTTTGAGACCCACAGGGTCTCACACAGAAAGAGAACACTCAGAGGCCGTGCACCAAAGCCAAAATAAAGTCCAGCATTTTAATCCCAAATTTGGGTCAACTACAATTTCCATACTCAGAGCTCAAAATGATCTCTCTCTGTTATCCTAGCTGATGAGCCAAAAACCTGTCCCTCCATAGCTGAGACAGGAAAAAAGACTCAGACACCCTTACAGACTAGTGTCCACGTTATTAACACCTTCCAGTCCGCTTGATGCATCGTGCAGACTGTAACAGTACATCATCGGCTTTTCTCCTTGTCTCGGGTCAGATTCAACAATTTCCAGGAGCATCGGGAATTGTTTTGCTATCGCACGCATTATCAAAGTCTTGAGACATGGAAAAAAAACAGCACAGAATAAATGCACAACTTATCAGCACAATGCCTGCAGTCATTGCCAATTTAATCAGCCACGCACCCCATCCCCCTAGTTTGCTTTCTAACCAGTCAAACCACTAATGCCCAAATCCTGCATTCTGTTTGACCTCCTTCCGCAGATCCTTTAGTTTATTCATTGCTCTGGTGAAAGACCCTTCTGGGCTAGTATTGTTCGGTATGAAAGTGCAGCATTGATCTCCAAACATCACATGCACACCCCCTTTTTCTGCCAAAAGCCAATCCAGTACCTGTCTGTTTTGCCACGCCATCCTGCTAGTTGCATCCAGCTGTTGCCCTAAGGCCTCCAGTGCATCATTGGTGTAGTTGATGAACCTCTGTTGATTGTAGTATATATAGTTTATCCATTCAACATTTTTGCTTACCCCTATCACAGGTATGATAGCTTCCCAGTGAGCATCTCATGCGGTGTCAGGCATGTTATTCGATTAGTCTGCATGCAGTAACTCATCAATGCTAACGGTAAAGCATCGACCCAATTACGTTTAGTGTCTGCACAAATTTTGTTTAGTTTGGCCTTCAGAGTGCCATTGATTCTTTCCACCTTGCCCTGTGACTGTGGGTGGTACACACATCCAAACCTTTGTTTTATTCTCAGTACTTGTAATACCAATTTGACCACCCCTTGGATGAAAGCCGAACCGTTGTCCGAGCTAATCTCCGAAGGTATTCCAAACCTTGGGATCACTTCATTTGTCAGGAACTTTACCACTGTTCCTGCCCCTTGATCCTTCGAGGGTATTGTCTCTACCCATCTGCTGAACCTGTCAATTACCACCAGAATGTATCTTTTTCCTCTTACCGTCTTTATCATATCTACGTAGTCGATCACCAGATGTCGAAATGGTCCTTCAGGCATGGGTATGTGACCTATTGGGGTTGTAATCCCCCTTCGAACATTATTCTGTGCACAAACCTCACACTGTGCTAAAATATAGTCTACCGAAGCCTGTAAGTAAGGTGACCAGAAACCATCCTTTTTTATTTTCCTTATTACGTTCCCCCTTGCACAATGGTCCATCTCATGTGCTTCTGCTTCTGAAATCAGAATCGTCAGTAGAGGGGTGGGCGCTACCAACAAACCGTCTTCCGTGCTCCACAAGCCTTCTGAGTTTTGCTTGGCCCCCCGTCGCCTCCACATTGTCAGTTCTGCCAACGTTGCCCTACCTTGCATTTCAACCAGGTCCTCTATCATGGGTTCCGGCTCTAGGCTTACCTGGGGTGCAATAATAACTGATGTTATTATTAATAATAATAACGCTTTCCTGGCTGCTTTGCTTTTCCTGTGCCTGTCTCTTGTGTTAGAACCGCTGTGACATAACCCTCCTGGCGGTTGGATACATACAAATGAAAAACCTCGTAGTCAGGCAAAGCTAATGCTGGTGCTGACTGCAATTCCTGCTTAATAGTATTGAAAGCTATCTCCGCCTCTCCATTCCACTGTAAGCCATTCTTTAAATTTGTATGTCCTGCTTCTTTCATTATCTTTCTCAAAGGTGCCACAATCTCAGCATATTCTCCTATCCAATCTGAGCTATATCCTGTCATTCCCAAAAACGTCATCATTTGCCCTACTGTTTGGGGCTTTGGAGCCTTCGTTATCACCTCAATCTGACTCAACACTACTGCCTTTACGCCTTTAGATACCATCCTTCCTAAATATTCCACCTGCTGCTTACAAAATTGCAGCTTTTTCTTAGAAACTTTATGCCCTCCATACGTCAGTTTCTCTAAAAGTATCACAGTACCCCGTTCACACTGCTCTTCACTTTCAGAGCAAATCAACAAATCATCCACATACTGTATCAGTGTGCTTTCCAACGAAATGCCATCCAAATCTTCCTTCAATACTTTATTAAAAACATGTGGTGAATGCTTAAATCCTTGTGGCATTCTAGTGTAGGTGTACTGGTTGCCTCTGTATGTAAATGCAAACAAATACTGACACTGTTCGGCTAGGGGAATGCTGAAGAAAGCCGAACACAAATCAATTACTGAAAAGTAGCTTGCTTCTGGCGGGATATTAGTCAGCAGTGTGTGTGGATTCGGGACCACTGCTGCCAAATCCTCCACTACCTCATTCACTGCTCGTAAGTCATGCACCAGTCTCCATTTAGACCTGTCCGCTTTTGGGACAGGCAACAATGGAGTATTGCAGGGGCTGTTTACTCTCTTAAGCACTCCTGCCACTAACAGTCCCTGTACTGTTGGCGTTATACCTTCCTCTGCTTCCGGTCTTAAGGGATATTGTGGTCTCCTAGGTGGAACTTCTCCTTTCTTTAACCTTACCTCCACCGGACTGGCTGTTTCTATTTCCCCCATGTCCGTGTCATGTTGTGACCACAGAATAGATGGCAACTTGTCCAATATTTTATTTTTCTGCCGACCCCTTGCCTGCCCCAACAACGGCATGTGTGGCTGAGGAGTTACTTCAACTTCCTTCATAGTTCCTGTCACATTTATGTTTACCCCTATTTTAATGTAGTTGTTCTCTCCGGATATCCATACCTCAGGCATAACCTTTCTCCAAACCATTACGGTGTTTACCTGCTTTACCAGGGGTCCTAGGTCTTTAGACTGGTATCCCTCATTTACCAGCAAGTTTATGTGTGGTACAGCTTCCGGTATCCTGTACCATTCTTTCAAGAAGGTATTCCACCTGACTTGCAGGGCTGCCCCCTGCTTCCCAATTACTATGGCTTCCCCTTTTAGGTGTTGTCGAATATCTGTCCTCATGTTCCATCTCCTCTCTACCTCCTTATTCTGAGCCTCATCGAAAATTACAGTACAATGTAACTCAGATTTGGGCGCTACAGCCTCAGGTAATATGGCCTGCACGCCCTGTTTCCACTTTTCCCAGGTATCCCAGATCTGGTCTTCTCTGTCCCCTATCCAAAAAACATTGGCTCTTTTATCTTCTCACACTATCAATTGAGCCCCTGCTCTTTCCACACTTAACCCATTTCTGGTGCATTCTAATTTTAATTCCAATTTCAATAAAGCATCTCTGCCTAACAAATTAATCGGAGTTCCTTTAGACACTAGTACTGGTAAGACAATTCCTTTATTTCCCATTTTCAAATGCACTGGAGCCGTGCACTGTGTCAACTGTGTTTTCCCCGAGAACCCTACCGTCTTTATAAACTTTCCTGACATGGGAAGGTGAAGGGCATACTGTGGCTGTACACAAGTGTACGTGGTCCAGTATCTATCATCATTGGTGTCAGTTGCCCTTCTAACATAACCTGAACCATAGGTTCCTCCTCTGCCTCCCTTGTTATCATTGGGTAATGTCCCTTCCCACTCGAGTTCTCGGGGCACCCCTAATACCTTGCATAGGGATTTACAGGTCCGCTCGGACCCCCAGGAGCCGGCATGTAGCCAAACTGTGGCTCCCTTGCCATCGGCTCCTGCTGATATGAGACGGGCCATGGTTTAAATGGGCAGTCTTTCTTCATGTGTCCAAGCTGGTTGCATCCCCAGCACAATCTTTCTGCCTCTCTTTCCCCCTGTCTCCTCTCTAATCCTCTTTGCCCATAACTCCTCTGCCCCCTCCTTGGGAGTTCCAGTCCTGTCTGGGCTGTTGCTTAACTCTACTCTGTCCCCAATAGGGCATCTGTGGAAATGTTCTGCCAGAGACATTCATTATTGGCATGGGGTTTTCTGGCCCTTGACTGACAGAACAACCGGTTCCCCCATCTAATGGTGTAATGGCTGTACTCACACTAGTGATGGCTGGCAGCATCTTTTTGCTTTTGTCTTTGTCCTTCTTTTTCAGTTCTTCGAGCTGCATTTGCAATAGCTTTCGCTGCACCTCTTCTTGCTGCTCAGCCAGCTTTCGTTTGTCTCTCCGATATTTCTCCACTGCGTGGACTACGTGATCACTGAATGCTTGTGGGGTCAGTGATGACAGCCCAACCACCTCCTCCAATTTAGACTTGACCTGCGGAGGCATTGCATCCAAAATGCTCTGTTGGAACAGTGAGTTCAGAAAGAAGTTATTTTCCACCTCTTGCTCAGTATCCAGTCTCCATTTTTTCAACTGGTTTTCTACAGAAGCTGCTGGGTTTTCAGTGTCTCCCAGTAGTTCCCCCTTTAAGGCTTTGGGGTCTACTCTGGGTGGATAAAGCTTCCTGAGGGCCTGCCATACCCTCTGTCTCACTGGATCAAAATTGGCCCCATCAGTCTGTGGACTGACCAACATTCTGTAAGCCAGCCATTTCCATCAGTTCTTTCAACTTGGAAGTTCCCATCAATCTTATCAGCAGTGCCTTCAAATCTCCCATAGCCAACAATCGTCCCGTTGTTTACTCCTCAAAGGCTCTAATCCACTTTCCTGCCCCCTCGTGCAGACTAGGCAGAGTATTTTTCAGCCCTTCCAGGTTCTGGGATCCCCAAGGGATATACTGTACTTGTCCTGATCCCTTTACCAGCAGTGGCAGCATTTCCTTCTCCCCGTTCCATGTAATCAAGCTTCCTTCCTCACTTGGTTCTTCATCTATTGCTGACCCTATTTCTACTGGCTGCCACTCATACCTTCCTGGGGTATACCTTCTTCCTTGCTCCTTCTCCACTCTAGTCCCCTCTTCCATCTCCAATATCTGCTTCTCCGTCCTCTCTCGTATTTCCTCCGAACTCTCGTCTCCTACCTTCCTCCAACTTCCTCTCAACTCACTCCATTCTTGCTGTCTAGATGATTCCTGTTCTCTTCTAGTCTGTCTGTCTCTACAGTATAACCAATACTCCTCATAATCTCTCTTCTCTCTCAGCCGGTGTAGCCTTTCCACTACTCTTTCCATCTCCCTTCTTTCCTGTTCTATCTTTATCTTTTCTCCCTCTATCTCGTTCTATATCGCTGCTTTTTTCCTTCTCGTATTGTTTTTTTTTTCCTCCTCTTTATCCCAAACTTGGACTTCTCCCTGCATGTTTACTGTTCCCGTCAGCAGGAGGCACTGCTTAGGGGTTCCTTCCTCATTATAGGGTGGGGGCTTTTCTGTTTCTTTCGCATCCGGGTACGGAGCAGAAGCCAGCTTCTCACTGTACCTTCCTCTCTCTCTAACAGGCTGTTTTTCCAGCACCTTAGTGTCTTCCTCGTTTGTAATCAATATTCTACCTGTCCTCCTCAGTCTTTCTCCCTCCGTTCTGAAGAGTTTTAGCACTTCCATTTCTCGTTCTCTTTTTTGCCCTCTTTTCATAGATTTATCTTTTGGTTTGTAATTTTTTAATTAGTCCCTCCATTTCTTCGCACAAACTTACATCAAACGTTCCTTCTCTTTTGTGACCAGGTTTTTGGTTCTTTTTTCCCATTTTTCTGAAGTTTTTGTGATCTCATATTTAATTAATGGGATTTTTTTGCTCAGAATCTCTACTGCCGTTCCTTCACCTGTCATGTTATTCTCTCTTTTTAAGGTATTTCAGAGATTCACAGTTTGTTTACTGGATAATATTATTTACTCTAATTCTATGCCTAGTCTATTCTGTTCTGCCCGTGCAGACCTCTATTCAGAGCGGTACCCACAGAACTTGCTCTTTGCACCTCGTCTGTTCAGACCCTTATCTCTTAAGGCGGTATCCGCTAGGATTTTCTACTCTAATTCTATTCTATTTTTCCTTACCCTGCCCGTTCAGCCCTTCACTCTGTGCGAAGCGGTATCCACAGCGGTTTACTCTATTTTTCCTTACCCTGCCCGTGCAGCCCTTCGCACTATGCAAAGCGGTATCCACAGGGATTTACTCAATTTTCCTTACCCTGCCCGTGCAGCCCTTCGCACTATGCGAAGCGGTATCCACAGGGATTTACTCTACTTTTCCTTACCCTGCCCGTGCAGCCCTTCGCTCTGTGCGAAGCAGTATCCACAGGGATTTACTCTACTTTTCCTTACCCTGCCCGTTCAGCCCTTCGCACTATGCGAAGCGGTATCCACAGGGATTTACCAACACCACGTGGAATTTTTCTTAACTTAACTTCTTATTAACTTATTTGTACTTACCCTCACTGCAGTGTTCTTGATCAATCCTCTGAGCCTCCTGTAAACCCCCAATTCTGCCAGATTCTTTGGACCGGAGAGACCCTTCGGCAGTGGGTCCACACTTCTGAGACTCCAAGACCTCTCCAAAGCAAACAGAATTCTTAGTCCAAATTGTCGCAAAAAGCGCTTACCTTTTGTTTGGGTGCACCCTTAATTCTGTTAGCCTTATGGGGATCCCTAGAGGACTGGGAAGCGTCCCCAATCTGCCGTTTCCTTTCTGCGGGTCTCTTTCCGACCGTGCTCGCGGTCGCCAATTTTGTCGTGGTTACTTGAAATGACTTGGAGACACAGACAATTCTTCAAGAAAAGTAAACCTTTATTTGCAAACAAAGGCTGAGGCAATCAATGAACTTGTTACCGAAAGCCCACCCAGCTCCGGTGTACAGCATTCTTTATAGTAATTTCTTATCTCAGTTACATTTCGGTTTCATCAGCATACCCAATCAATTTTTAGTTGCATATCATCTATATATGAATTAATTAATCGCTCTTGCCTAGCCCGCGGTACGTCACCATTGTTTTTCACCCATTCGCATTGGGGCCTTATTCGTGGCCAAGATTATGTTTTTCAGACAACCTCCCTCACAGTATATTCCTGCTCGCAGCATCCTGTCCGCCACCGTTATCTCGTACTAAACAAAGGCTGAGTGTAATACATGGGATACATCGCAGCTAACAGTGTTGCAAAACAAGCAGGTGTACTGCAAGTGCCATAATATGCAGCTAAGAGAGTACAAAGTATCTAGTGAAAACAACACATAACAAAATGTGCCTAGTAAAGTAATACATATTAATATTCGTTACCTAGAAGTGATTACATAGTATAGTAAATAGCTAATACATAGTGATTATAGTTCAGGTATATATAATGATTATATCAGGTATATTTCTCAATAGTTTCAGCCACACGGAGGGTACCCGGTCTTTCCCCGCCGTGGGTCGGGGTTTGTTGTCGGGAGTTTCCTCCCAGACCTGTCTCCTGCTGCTGGGAGACGGGAGCTGGCCCGCAGCGGCTGCCGATGGAACTCCGATGCTGTGAGCGCTCCCCTGTGCAAAAGGACAGGCTGAAGGTCAAGGGAGAACCAGGCGCAAAGGTAAACTCGGACTTTAGAAAAAGGAAACAGGAGCAGGCCATTCGGCCCTTTGTGTCTGTTCTGCCTTTCACTCAGAACATGCCTGATCTTTGACCTCAGCGCCACTTTCGCCAACTACATCGCAGAGCCCCAAAATTTATCCTTCGAATTTAGAAAACTTGTAGAGATAATTGCAAAGATTCACTACCTTCTGGATGAGGAAATTTCTCCTCATGTCAGTCCTGCTGAGGTGACCTCGGATTCTGTGACCCTGGTTCCTCACCACAGCCAAAGGAAACATCATTCCTGCCTCTACCCTGTCAATACCCTGTCAGACTGTGTCTGTCTCAGTCACACTACCTTTTATTTCTCTAATTTTGAGACAGTCCCGGTCAGTATAATCTCTCCGAGGACACTACCTCACCTCCTAAATTAATCTGGGAAATCTCTTCATTCCCTTCATCCCACAGGCTGACTGGGAGAGAGACCAGACCTGTACACAGTGTTCCATGTACGCTCTCACCAGGACCCCATATACCTTCAGAGCAGATCTTTATTCTTCTATTCAAACCTTCCTTCCCATTCAATGCTCTTCATTTAATATCGAACTCAAACAGTGAACAGACACAACACAGCCTCAGCCATGAATTTAAAGGGCAGGTGATGCAACAGTTTGAGCTTCATACCGGGGGCCACGGAGCAAGCAGGGTGTCACAAAGGGAGGAATGTGGGAGTGTTGTATGTCTGAGCCCAGCTGTGTGTGTTTGTGTATCAGAATCAGGTTTAATATCACTGGCATATGTCATAAAATTTGTTCCTTTGATCCTGCAGTACATTGCCATACATAGTAATAAAAACTACAGGTTACAATTAGTATGTGTAAAATTATATTTAAAATGTAGTACAAAAGGATAAGGAAAATCCTGAGGGGTGTTCTTGACTTCATTGTCCATTCAGAAATCTGATAGTGAGAAAGAAGCTGTTCCTGCACCGGTGAGTGTGTCTCCCGGCCCCTGTACATCCCTCTTGATGGTAGCAATGGGAAGAAGGTATACCCTGGGTGATGCCACCTTTTTGTGGGAATCCAGTGTCCATGAAGGAGCTGGCTGAGTTTACAACTTTCTGCAGAATTTTCCGATCCTGTGCAGTGGCCTCTCTACACCAGGCAGTGATGCAACCAGTTAGAATGCTCTCCACAGTACATCTGTAGAAATTTGCAAGTGTCTTTAGAGACAGACCAATTCCCCTCAATCTCCGAATGAAATATAGCCGATGTTGTGCCTTCATTGTAACTTCATCAATATGTTGGGCCCAGGATAGTTCCTCAGAGATGTTGACAGGCACAAAATGGAAACTGCTCACCCTTTTCCCTTCTGATCCCACGATGAGTTCTGGTGTGTGTTCCCTCAACTTCCCCTTCCTGAATCCACAATCAATTCCTTTGTCTTAATGAAGTTGAGTGCAAGTTTGTTGCTGCGACACCACTCAACTTGCTGATCTATCTCACTCCTGTACTCCTCCTCGTCACCATCTGAAATTCTACCAACAATTGTTGTGACATCAGCAAGTTTATAGATGAGCCTAGCCACACAGACGTGGTGTAGAGAGAGTAGAGCAGTGGGCTGAGCACGCATTGTTGAGGTGAGCCAGTGTTGATTGTCAGCAAGGAGGAGATGTTATTTCTGATCCACACAGACTGTGGTCTCCTGGTGGGGATCCAGTTGCAGAAGGGGATCGTATGCAGTGGCCAGTCCATACCGATATAACACCTTTCTCACTTTTCATTGTTTAAGGATGAGCACATTACACATGTGCTGCATTTACTGAAATTATGCAGCGTATTCATTTAAAATAAAGGACCCAGTGCTTTCCCAGCGTAGATGACGTTTAAACTCTTCTCAGGCTTCCAACCGGGTACAGGTGTCTATTTCAATCAACATGTCAATACCAAACTCTGCATCTTCGTCAGGGATGACACCTGGGCATGTCTAATCGGGGCGGCTGACGGAAATATATATACCACTGGAATAGACATGCCCAGGCATCATCCCCGATGAAGATGGCAGAGTTTGTAATGGAAACATCGGTTAAAGTTGACACCTGTACCCGGCTGGAAGCAGGAGAAGAATTTAATTAATTAATCCATCGTCATCGAAGTGAGTTCCTGTATCTTATTAGGGAAGTGATAGATTTTTCAGAATGCTGACTTTTTGCCTCACACTTCTTGCCATCGTTCTCAGCTATTGGTTTAGTTTGCCGAGAATTTGTATGTTTGTTTGTACTCTAAGATAAACCGAAATTTTGAAATTAAGGTCACTAGTTATTTTTAACTCCCGGGAGAACTCTAAGGATCAGAAATTAAACAGTTTCCACAGGAGAATAAATCAGTCTCGATGGGATGGCAGGCAGACTGGAAGGGCCTAATGTTCTAATTTTGCTCCTTTATCTCATGGCCCTTCGGTCTATGAACGTGCAGCCGCATTTGAGGCTCCACGACGATGGGAGACCGTAAGATATAGGAGCAGGATTCGGCCATTCGGCTTGTGATGGGCAGCGCTCGATAAAGACACTCCTGACACATGCTAATATTGTCTTGTCGTTTGGCTGAATGCATGCACTTCAATGTAAAAACCGGGTTGATATGCTCGGGTTGGCTTTGTGGTGCTTTTCCGAACATGCACGGTGGAATATTCAATGTCTCTGGTGATGGGGATGTGTAAATGTGTATATGTTGTTTGTATACCGGATACAGATAGATAATTATGTTTATTTTGTAACATGATCGTAACTACATTGTGGGGTGCATCATGGTCTAGTTTGGGTGCAGTCTTCAATAAACTTTGTGGGTAATTAAAGATGGTGTGTCCTGGTGCCAAATAAATAGGGCTGGTCGCTCTTGCAAAAATGTGAGAGGCTATTTCAGACATTTTTCCATTGAAGTGCCGAAGGGGAAGGTGAGGTGGGAACATTCGCTCAGGGGGTGAGAGTGTGGAACGGGCTGCCAGCGCAAGTGGTGGATGCGGCTTCGGTTTCCACATTTAAGAGTGATCTGCACAGGTAATGAGGGCTGGGATTTGGGGAGCGACACATCCGGTCGATGGCTCGAGGCTGCACGGTAGTTTGGGGTCTGATAGGTGGGATGAATGGCCTGTTTTTGGTTCTATAATTCTATGTTCACGGTCAGTAGCGACTCTTTAACGGTGCGTCCCGCATTTCTCTCCCCTCACGCTGCTTTGCCCAGGGTAAAGCGGGTAGGAATCAGTGACCAACGATTCGGTGTGATTCGGCTATTTTTATTTGTTGTTTTTTTAATTTGTGTTTTTGTTGTTTAAATATGACTCGTGGTTCCTAAATCACGATGGTAGGGTGTCTGCTGATGGTCAGTCCTCCCCACTGAGTGTGGCCAGTCTCACAGGTAACAACAATCGAGCTCATCAGTCCAGAAGCTTCTGCCCACTGCGTCATTATACGGACACAGCCCCGGAAGAACCCTGAGGATCAGAAATCAAACAGAATGTGCACAGAAGAAGAAATCAGTCATGGTGGGATGGCAGGCAGACTCGATGGGCCTAATGTTCTCATTGTGATCCTTTCTATCATGGCCCTTCGGTCTATCAACTTGTGCAGCTGCTTTGAGGGAATCCTCCAACGTCCTCACATTCAGAAGTGTTGGAATCTGCCGAGGGAGATGGAGGGTTAATGTAGAACTGGCTCGTCTACGGTGAGGGATGTTTACAGCCTTTCCCCGACCGCTTCATGTTCAAGTTCCAGTTTGCCGTGATTCAGCCGTACACCCGCATACTGGCTGAAACAAAACAATGCCCTGGGTAAATTTCCTACTCTCCCTCTCTAAAACCTCCACGACTTTCCTATCAGGAGGAGACCAGAACTGACACTAAACTCTCAGTGTCGTCTACCTAGACTTTTAGAGAGCTCAACATGGCCCTTGAGATTAATGTCCCGACCAATGAAGTCCAACACTCCATACGCATTCTTAAACACCCGACTGGCTTCATTGTAAGGATGTGATGATGTGGGCAGCAGGTAGAATATCCCTCTAGGTTTGTCAACCTCCTCGTGGATACACCGTATCCCTTCACTATCCCAACTTTGAGATGGCCCACGTCTTCATTACCCAGGTCCCCCAAGTGTCTTTATTGGGATCTTTCTCCTCGGTAACCTCATTTTAATGTTTGAAGTTACCTGGACGTTCAGCTGGTTGGGTTATTACTGATGGACTGGGAGAGACAACATAGTTTTGCCCTGTCCTGAGGCTTTCTCAAGGGAAGCTGCTTTTCGCCTCTCAGATGGGATCCGTTTAAAGTTGGGATTCTGTGCCTCCCCCTCCCGGAGTGTTCTGCCCAACGCCCAACAGTCCTCGGCATTGTTTTACCAAACCTGTTTGTCTGCTTCGGCTGCAAGTCCTGACTGTTGCTAGGATACCGGCCTGTGTGTTTGTTTAGTCTGCTTGAGGTATGTAACACCTCATACAAGCGCTTCGGCCCACAAAGCTGTGCCTTAGAACAACCTAGGCTTACCCATTTTCCTAAGCTACATATACCCATCCAGGAGTCTCTTAAAATACCCTATTGTTTCCGCCTCCACCACTGCCGCCGACAGACCATTCCAAGCACTCACCACAATCTGCGTAAGCAAACTTACCCCTGACATCTCCTCTGTACCTACTTCCAAGCAGCTTAAAACTATACTCTCTCGTGCTAGCCATTTCAGCCCTGGGGAAAAAGCCTTGACTAACCCCACGATCAGTGACCCTCATTATCTTGTACACCTCTATCAGTTAGAGGCATTCCTCAGGTTCAGTTTTAGGAGAATAGTTGCCCCTTGCAGTGATTCAAACACTGTGTTAATTATTGACAAGTGGCAGTGATTCACACTGTTATTTTTGTTAAAGCCACTATAATCGATGCAAGGTCTCAGACGCCCATCTTTCTGATCACACAAAGAACCCTGCTCCCGCTAGGGAAGTGCAGGATCTGAAAAACCCTGCGGAAAGAGCCTCTTGAATATACTTGTCCTTGACCGACATTTCGGGTCCTGAGGGAGAGAAGGAGTCTTCCATGCGCTGGGCAGGTCCCTAAATTAACTTCATGACACAAACATAGCGCCGATGGGGCGGTGTGTGCGTTTGCAATCTGTTTACTGGAAACCACGAGGAGTCGGAATACTCCTGGGAAACCTCTTGGGATCGTCATAGGTCGAAAACTCGGGAATGTCAGAGGCAGGAACGGAAACAGGGGTTACAGCCTCGGGAACTCCGTGAGCCTCTGGGAATCGGCCCAGGATAGAGCCATTCCCATGTTTCTGACCTATGATGCTCCCAGGAAGTTTCCGAGGACCATAACGGGACCATGCTCTGAAAACCACAGAATCCCTCAGCAGAAACGGACCCCAAGGGGATAGATAAAGTGAAATCCATCAGGAAGCACAGGACCTCTGAGACGTGACAAACATTTCCTGGCTCAAGTGGTCTCCCGTCAAGAGCGCTGGTACTCAGGTGATGGTCTAACTCAGACACTGGTACTCCTACTGGTCGGGTCAACCGCAGATCGTAAAAAAATACCTGTCGGGCTGGAGTCTGTAAATGGCCAGGGATGTGGGATCTTAGGGACCCTCACAGATCTCCACCCAACAACCAGTACGTCTGGACTGTGGGAGGAAACCAGAGCCACTGGAGGAAACCCACACGGTCTCCGGGAGAAAGTACAAACTCTTTACAGGCATCGTCCTATACGGTGCCCTGTACTCTGTGGCCACCTGTGCTGTAAAGCACTGTGCGAACCACCACGCTACCGTCCCGTCTTGTACACAGGAGTACGGCCGGATTACAATTATACTTCAAAATGAATTTGAGGATTATTGACAGTACCCGCTATCAATCGGATAGGGGGGTATTTCCACGTTGTCTCTTTCTGCACCTGAATCACTCCGTCTACTCACACTCACGTCCCAGTGGGATTTTGTACCGCTCGGTAAAATCGGCAACCATTCTTCAAAATGGCACAGAAAATATAAAGCTAATTGTTTCAGTTGTTTTTGTTTGTGAAGAATGAATCTCTGTCGGACTGCTTCCAGTGTTAATGTACCGTTCACTTTCTTACACAGGGCGTCCTGAAACATAATCGATATTAAGATTCCGCCTCACCCACATCCTGTCCAATTGTATTTCTAAAACAGAACCCCTTACATACTTCGAGCGGACTAAACAAACACAAGATGCCGGTATCCTAGCAACAGTAAGGACTTGCAGCCGAAGCAGACAAACAGATTTGGCAAAACAATGCCGAGGACTGGTGGGGGTTGGGCAGGACACTCCGGGAGGGGGAGGCACAGAATCCCAACTTTAAACGGAGCCCGTCTGAGGGGCGAACAGCAGATTCCCTTGAGAAAGCGACAGGACAGAGTGAAACAGTGCAGTCTCTCCCAGTCCATAAGTAATAACCCCACCTCTGATAATTTAAAACTACAAAATGCATTTAACGAGGAGGAAGAATCCAATAAAGACAAGTGGCGGATCTGGACAGTAAAGAGGTGTCCAAATCAAAGTGGCAGGGTCAAGGGAGGCGGTATGTCCACCAGGAGATCCGCAAACCTAGAGTGGTATTTTCCCCCTGCACTCTTCATAACATTCTTATAATGAAGCTGAAAGGGGTTTGAAGAAAGCGTATGGTATTCTGGCCTGCATTAGTCGGGGCATTTATCTGCAGAACTATGTCGCAGGTCTCTAAAAGTCCAGGTAGGCAGCACTGAGAATTTTCTGTCAGTCCGGGTCTCCTCTTGTCGTGGCAGTTTTACGAGAGGGTGCATATAAAATTACTGTGTTTTAGCTGTATACTGAATCACAATAAACTGGAACTTGAGCTTGAAGCGGTCGGGGAAAGGCTGCTGGAATGTAAACATCCCTCACTGTAGACGAGCCAGCTCTACATTAACCCTCCTTCTCCCTCGGCAGATTCCTACACTTCTGAATGTGAAGATATTGGAGGATTCTGTACAAAACAAATCAAAGCACAACGGAATGTATTAAAAACGATGCAGGAAGAGACAGTGACAGGCAAAACAATCAATGTGCGGGGAAAATAAAAGGTGCAAATAAAAATAAGAAGGCTACATTGTGTTGTAGACTCTGTGAAAGTGAGTCTGTCGGTTGTGGAATCAGTTGTAGACTCTGTGAAAGTGAGTGTCGGTTTGGAATCAGTTGTAGACTCTGTGAAAGTGAGTCTGTCGGTTGTGGAATCAGTTGTGGACTCTGAAAGTGAGTCTGTCGGTTGAGGAATCAGATGTAGACTGTGAAAGTGAGTCTGTAGGTTGTGCATTCAGTTGTAGACTCTGTGAAAGTGAGTCTGTCGGTTGAGGAATCAGTTGTAGACTCTGTGAAAGTGAGTCTGTCGGTTGTGGAATCAGTTGTATACTCTGTGAAAGTGAGTCTGTCGGTTGTGGAATCAGTTGTATACTCTGTGAAAGTGAGTCTGTCGGTTGTGGAATCAGTTGTAGACTCTGTGAAAGTGAGTCTGTCAGCTGTAGAGGAGGCCATGTATAGACATATCAGAATGGGAATGGGACGTGGAATTAAAATGTGTGGCCACTGGGAGATCCTGCTTTTTCTGGCGGACTGAGCGTAGGTGTTCAGTGAAACGGTCTCCCAGTCTGTGTCGGGGCTCAACAATATATAAAAGGCCACACCGGGAGCACCGGACGCAGTATACCACACCCGCCGACTCTCAGGTGAAGTGTCGCCTCACCTGGAAGTACTGTCCGGGGCCCTGAATGGTGGTGAGGGAGGAAGTGTAAGGGCAGGTGTAGCACTTGTTCCGCTTACAAGGAGAAGTGCCAGGAGGGAGATCGGTGGGAAGGGATGGGGGGGGGGGGGGGGGACACGAGTGGACAAGGGAGTCGCATAGGAAGCGATCCCTGCGAAAAGAAGAAAGGGGGGAGGAGGGAAAAATGTGCTTGGTAGTGGGATCCCGTTGGTGGTGGTGGAAGTTACGGAGAATTATATATTGGACCTGGAGGCTGGTGGGGTGGTAGGTAAGGACAAGGGGAACCCTATCCCGAGTGGGGTGGCGGGTGGATGGGGTGTGGGCAGATGTGCGGGAAATGTGAGAGATGCGTTTGAGAGCAGAGTTGATGGTGGACGAAGGGAAGCCCCTTTGTTTAAAAAAGGAAGACATCTCCTTCGTCCTGGAATGAAAAGCCTCATCCTAAGAGCAGATGCGGCGGAGACAAAGGAATTGTGAGAAGGGGATAACATTGCCATGGATAGATGGGAATGGGACGTGGAATTAAAATGTGTGGCCAATGGGAGATCCTGCCATGGATAGACATATCAGAATGATATGTCTCCGCTACTGTCAAAATGAATCCAAACTCAGGTTGGAGGAACAACACCTTATATGGACAGGAGGAGGAGTATAGGAAACTGATACAGGACTTTGTGAGATGGTGCAACTCAAACTACCTGCGTCTCAATATCACCAAGACCAAGGAGATGGTGGTGGACTTCAGGAGATCTAGGCCTCATATGGAGCCAGTGATCATTAATGGAGAATGTGTGGAGCAGGTTAAGACCTACAAGTATCTGGGAGTACAGTTAGACGAGAAGCTAGACTGGACTGCCAACACAGATGCCTTGTGCAGGAAGGCACAGAGTCGACTGTACTTCCTAAGAAGGTTGGCGTCATTCAATGTCTGTAGTGAGATGCTGAAGATGTTCTATAGGTCAGTTGTGGAGAGCGCCCTCTTCTTTGTGGTGGCGTGTTGGGGAGGAAGCATTAAGAAGAGGGACGCCTCACGTCTTAATAAGCTGGTAAGGAAGGCGGGCTCTGTCGTGGGCAAAGTACTGGAGAGTTTAACATCGGTAGCTGAGCGAAGGGCGCTGAGTAGGCTACGGTCAATTATGGAAAACCCTGAACATCCTCTACATAGCACCATCCAGAGACAGAGAAGCAGTTTCAGCGACAGGTTACTATCGATGCAATGCTCCTCAGACAGGATGAAGAGGTCAATACTCCCCTATGCCATTAGGCTTTACAATTCAACCGCCAGGACTTAAGAACTTTTTTTAAAGCTATTATTAATGCTTTTTGAGAGTGATTTAGATGCATATCATATTTTTACTGAGTTAAGTATTGTATGTAATTAGTTTTGCTACAACAAGTGTATGGGACATTGGAAAAAAGGTTGAATTTCCCCATGGGGATGAATAAAGTATCTATCTATCTATCTATATACTGGCTGGGTAGCCTCCAACCTGATGGCATGAACATTGACTTCGCTAACTTCCGTTAATGCCCCTCCTCCCCTTCTTACCCCATCCCTGACATATTTAGTTGTTTCCCGTTTCTCCATCTAACTCTGGTGTTTCCCCCCGCCTCCTTTCTTTCTCCCGAGGCCTCCCATCCCATGATCCTTTCCCTTCTCCAGCTCTGTATCACTTTCGCCAATCACCTTTCCAGCTCTTAGCTTCATCCCACCCCCTCCGGTCTTCTCCTATCATTTCGCATTTCCCCCTCCCCCCACTACTTTCAAATCTCTTACTATCTTTCCTTTCGGTTAGTCCTGACGAAGGGTCTCGGCCCGAAACGTCGACAGCGCTTCTCCCTATAGATGCTGCCTGGCCTGCTGTGTTCCACCAGCATTTTGTGTGTGTTGTTGTTTGAATTTCCAGCATCTGCAGATTTCCTCATGTTTGCTGTATAGAATAGACAATTGGCTTAGTTGTCCCAGGACTGAAATTTCACAGACTAGCAGGCATGCATTTACACTGAGGGGAGTTAATCTGAATGGAAATATGCTGGTCAAGTTTTTGTTCACATATTTTGGTGTGTTACGATCCCCAGTAACCGGGTGACTTATCAGCAAAGATAGATGGGTCCGCTGAAGCCTGATGCTACTATTTTCAAACGTTCTTATTTATAAGGGGGCACAAACGTATGGTTAATACAAAACATTCAGATCATATACGTCGTCACAACTCAATCTAAAGCACAGGTATAGTAATAATCAATCAGAAATAAGCTCTATCGTTGTCTAGGGGTAATGTAGATCTATATTGTTTACTGGATATCTAAAAGTCTTTGCGGTCACTGCAGTTCCACCAGCTGCCGTCGTTGTGGTGTCGCGTTGGTGCACTTTTGTTAGAAAGAGAGAAAGAGAGATGGGATGAAACAGTTACCCGACCGGTTTTCCAAACTGGAGGCGTTCGGTTTGTCGGAGCCTCGTTGGGGGAATGAACACTCATCTGTGGCCTCCCCTGTAGCTAGGCCGTTCTTCCGTTGTGGGGTTGCCAATCCCAGGCAAGGAAAAGACGCACACGAACCCCACCACCGGCTGTCGCTATCAAAACGCTGTCGCAGGATTTCTAGCGTGTCTTCTGGTGCGTCTGTGGCCCCGCCTCGGCAGCCCACCTTTTATCTTCCTCACGGGATCGCCGGTGTCAATCTCTCTCTCAACCAGCCCACGTTGCCCGAGGGCTTTACATGTGGTCTTCATGAGACAATAGTCAGAGTCACTTTATTCTGCTTCCCGGGGGAACGTGGTCTTCCGCACGTCTCCCTCTCTCTCCCATTTTCCTGTGTCTATTCAGCACGTCTCTCCCCCTCTTGGGTCATTTGACCCCCCCCCCCCTTGACTAGGGCTCTTGCGATTCTCAAGGGGGATGGGGTCATAACAGGTGGGTACATGAAATGCCCTTCCAGGGCTGATACTCGAGGCAAGTATGACAGAGGCGATAAAGTCCCTTTTAAATAGGTGTTTGAATGAGCAGGGAATGGACAAGTGGGGACATTATATCAGCCGATGGCATTAGTTTAGTGTGGCATTAAATGATACTTTAATGATATGTTTCTGGACTGCATTGTTCAGTGTTTGATGTTGATCAGAATGTTGTTCCACCCGGGGACTGGATACAGCAAATCCGGCTGATTATATCAGTTCTTGTGAAATCTTCATCACCATCCACACCCTCATAGCAATAAATCAAACCTACATACTTTCTTGACAGTTCCACGCAAATTTATTATCAAAACCCGCATACGTTACCACATACCTCATGGGCAGATTCCATTTCTTGTAGCTGCTTAGAAGAAAAATAAACACAACAGAATTTAATCATCATTACGCAGGGAGAGTCAAAGATGGAGAAAAAACCAACGTATAGGGAAATAAATTTGCAAATTAAAATATATATGATGATGAAATTGAGTTGTAAACTCCTTGAATGTGAGTCTGTAGGTTGTGGAACGAGTTGAGATTTGTTGGTGATTTAAGTTAGCCACAGTGGTTCATGAGCCTGATGGTTGTAGGGGAACAGCTGGTCCTGAACCTGGTGGCAGCGGACCATAAGGGCCCAGTATCCCTCTCCCAGATGTAGTGACGAGAAGAGGGCATGTCCTGAATAGTGGGCGTCTTTTGTCAGTGTTCCGTGGGAATGTATACATTGTGTGGACGGGTTTGTCTGTGATGGACTGGGCTGTATCCACCCCTTTCTCTACAATTTCTCTTCACTAGATTGCTTTAGTAAACATGACAGGAGGCCGTGCACGAATACAATACCTCAATTCCCCTTTATGAATGCAAATTAAGTTAGAAGGATTCCTCAGGTTCAGTTGTGTGACGATAGTTGGAATAGTTTCGGGTAATTCCTTGGGATCATCATAGGTCAAAAACTTGGGAATGTCAGAGGCAGACTCGGAAACAGGGATTACAGGCTCGGGAACTCTGTAAGCTTCTGGGAGTCAGCCCAGGATACTGCCATTGGACCATAACGGGACCTTGTTATGAAAACCATGGATACCGTCAGGAGAGATTGTCCTCAGTGGAAGAGATCAAGTGACATCTATTGGAAACCTCAGGAAAACGAACCCAAGTGCAGGACTCCGATGCGGAGGCAGGATCAGGAGGCAGAATCTCCGTAGCGAGTGTAGAATCGGGACCAGGCTGAGTCAGGACCTGGGAGACTTGGTTTACGAAGAGATACAGGGTTGAAGACTTGGAGCAAGGTTCCTCTCTCTCTGAGTCGACCAACAATCTGCCAAGGGCTGACCGGAGCTGTCGGAGTCTTATCCTCTGGTGGCTAATGGAAACCAGGTGCTGGTGATTGAGAGGAATTGGGAAAGATTGGGAATCAAGTGTGGGGATTAAGGACCAATTAGGGAGGACAGGGAAATGCCAGCCAGGACCATGACAGACGTTTCCTGGCTCAAGTGGTCTCATGTCAGGAGCAGAGGCTCTCAAAGGATAGCCAAACTTGAAGTTTGGTACTCCTACTGGTCCGGTCACCGGCATATCTAAAAAAAACCCTCTGGAGATGAAATGTATAAACGGTCAGAAGGGCCAGTTCCTTGGTTCCCAAGGCCAGGTACCCCAAAGACTGGGAAGAGGAGGTAACTTCGAGACTGTCACGGAACTCCCTTTACCAACCAGTACACCTTTGGACTGTGGGAGGAGATTGGAGCAACCGGAGGAACCCACACGGACACAGGGAGATTGTACAAACCCATTAAAGGCAGTGTCCTATCTGAAACCCTGTACTGTATGGACCCGGTACTGTAAAGCGTTGTCACCACTACGCTACCGTGCTGTCTCGTAAACCGGAGTACGGTCGAATGGCAATTACACTTCAGGATGAACTTGAGGATCATCGACTGTAGCCGCCATCACTCGGAAAGGGGTGTGCTTCCACTGTGTCCATTCTGCCCCTGAATCACTCCGTCTACTCACACTCACGTCCCAGTGGGGTTTTGTACCGCTCGGTAAAATCGGAAAACATTCTTCTAAACGACACAAAGAATCTGGAGCTAGTTGTTTCAGTTGTTTTTCTTTGTAAAGAATGAATCTCTGTTGGAGCGTGTTTAATGTTAATGTACTGTTCACTTGCTGACACAGGGAGTCCTGAAACAAAATCAATATTAAGATTCCGCCTCACCAGCACCCGATCCAATTGTATTTCTAAACCTGAACCCCTTACATACCTCGAGCGGAATAAATAAACACACAGGCCGGTATTCTAGCAACAGTAAGGACTTGCAGCCGAAGCAGACAAACAGGTTTGGTAAAACAATGCCGAGGACTGTTGGGGGTTGGGTAGAACACCCGGGTGGGGGGCGGGGAACAGAGATTTTCCCTGACAGTTCTCCCAGTCCACGAGTAATAACCCCATACTGAGCATACACGTAACTTTAAACATTAAAATGGGTTTAACGAGGTGGAAGATCCCAATAAAGACATGTGCGGTGCCTGGACAATGAAGACGTGAGCCTATTCAAAGCGGCAGGGTGAAGGGTTACGGTTTATCCACTAGAAGGTCACAAACAAGGGGGATATTTCCCCGCTGGCAGCTCGTTCCACACTCTTACTACCTGAGTGAAGTTTCCCCATCTCACCTTCCCGTTAAGCATTTCGACAAAAAATGGCTGAAATCGCTTCTCACTTTTATGCAAGAGCTCTTGTATAAACAGAATTATCTGTCTGTATCCAGTGTACAAACGACATTTACACATTTACCCGTCCCCATCACCAGAGACATTAAATATTCCACCGTGTATGTTGGGAAACGCACCACAAAGCCAACCCAGCGTTTCCCCTCTGTTTAAAACCCTTTTATGAACACTTTGAATTGAGTACATTCAGCCGAACGACAGCAGGACGGCGAGTGTGTACCGAACGCTCTCTGTCACAAACCGAGTGGCCAAGTTCTGCTCCTATATATTATGGTCTATGGTCAGAGATCCCTCAAAGTAGCTGGTGAAGTTGGGAGACAAAAGACCATGTTACAAAGGATCAGGCCATTCGGCCCATCGAATCTGTCCTGTCGTTCCGTCATGATTGATTTCTTCTCCTGTCGGATCTCTCTTCAATTTCTGATCCTACTGTTCTATAGGGAGTCAAACACAACGTGTGACCTTATTTTCAAGATTTTAGCTTATCTTAGAGGACAAGCTCAGAAATAGTAAGGAAACCATATACAGAGTTGAGAAACGATGCTAATGCTAAGAACTGTAAGGCAAAGAAATAAAAGCTGGTGCTTCTTATGTCTATTATTTTGATAATAAAAGACTATTTACAAGATACCAATTAACTAACTAATAGGCTACTAAACTCGGGCTTCCAGCCGGGTGCAGGTATCCATTCAAACGATATTCCGATGACAACCTCTGCCATCTTCATCAGGGATGATGCAGGGGCATGTCTAGTCCAATGATGCCCAGGCATCATCATCCGGGGTCATTTCAACTCACCTGCAGTGGCTGGCGTGTATCCACATACTTTTAACTTCTACCTGAACTGCTGAATTGGTAATCAACCGTACTTGGTAAGGACCTTCCCACCGAGCTTCCAGGGGTTCCTTATGCGGTTTCCTGACCAGGACCCAGTCGCCATGGATCAAGGTATGTCCTCCTGCTAATGGACCACTTCAAGCAGCAGAAACCTGTTGAGAATCAGACTGAACAGATTTGTCAATTTTGCAAAATTATCTGCTAAACTATCTGACATAACATGTCTGTCAGCCTCTCTGAGATCGAGAGCTTCCTAGAGGTCGTCCCGTCACCACTTCTAATTGCCTACATTTCGTTCTCATTGTTGGGGCTGTTCTGATGCTCCATTTCATCAAAAATACGTCTTCCTTGTGAGAGCTGGTCAGCCGTTGTTTGATGATGCCCATTTATTCTCTAAACTTGTCTTAATTTCTCTGGTGGGTGTGAACAATGAAAAGCCAGTCAATATTCATCATTCAACATAATTATTGACAAACATTTCCAGTGAGATGTGGTTCTAGCTTCTACCCATCCTGCAAATGTGTCCACTGCTGATAGATATGAATATCCTTGGCTCGTTGGTGAAGTGACGTCATCCACTTGCAGATGTAAAAATGCATCAGGTGGGCAGCAGAGCTTGGTTGAGGTAGCTTCCCCGGTGATCCAGGTCTGTTTTCTGTTTCATACATCTCTCGGCTGTCAGTCGGGCTTGCATCATGAACTATGGATTTCACCTCCATTGGAAAAATGTCAATTACCTTTTGCACTCGAGTGTGTCCTCGGGAGTGGATTAGCCGAGCGAGATAAGGAAGCAGTTCAGCTGGCGCTACCAGACTATGAGTATTACCCCAGTCAGCGTCAGAAAAGTTTCTGTTATTCCCACTCTCTGTCTGCTGCCAATCAGCCAATGCTTTATCCATGCTACTATCATTCCTGAAATACCCTTCACTCTTATTTTCTTTAGCAGCCTCACCTTGTCAAAGGTTCTTAGAATCCAAGTGCACAATACCTACCACTTTTCCTGTCATGCTTTTTAAAGTCCTCAACGAAGTCAAACTGATTCGTCAGGCAAGGGTTTCTCTTCAGGGAACTCTGCAGACTCTGGCCTATTTTCTTATTTGGCTCCAAGTACCCCGAACCCTCATCCTTACTAATCGACTCCGACATCTTCCCAAACTCTGAGCTCAGCTACTCACTCCTTCCCTTCTTGAAGCATGGAGTGACATTTGCAATTTTAGACTTTCAGACATTTAATCCTAACTCCCTTTGCACATCACCATCAAATCTCAACTGATTCCTCAAATGACAGCCTCTACAACTCAATGTTATCGTCATTTTTGTTTTATTTGCACCCTTTATTTTCACTGTACATCAGTTGTTTCTCTATCTTCGTCTTTTCTTGTGTAGTTTTAATAAATTTGGTTGTGTTTTTTTCATACAGTATAAGCAGCAACAAGAAATTGATTCTCCATGAAGTATGTGATTTGATAATAAATTTACCTAGAACTGCTAAGAAAGGATTTTTGGCTTGATTTATTGCTAAAAGCGTTTGAATCATGATCACGGTTTCAAAAGAACAGGTGCAATCAGCCAACTTTGCTATCTGCCTATATAATGTCCCCAATTGTCCATTCCCTGCACATTCATCTACCTATTTAAGAGCCTCTTGACCCCGCCTGCCATATACTGTCCTCCAGTATCACTCCTGGAAGGACATTTCGTGCACCCACCACAGTGTGTCAACAAAAAATTGCCCCGCACACCTCCTTTCAACTTAAAACATCTCAGCTAAATGCTTGCCGCCCAGTCTGTGATATTTCAATCTTGGGACAACAAAACCAATTGTCTATTCTGTCTGTGACTCTGTAATCTTACAAACATTAGTTAAATCTTCCTTCAACCTCCACAGCTCCAGAGAATACAAGTTTGTCCAGTGTCTGCTTATAATCTACATTGCGTCTCAACAATTGCTACACCTGCCCATTCACCTCCTCACATACCAATATTCTAGGTCCTAAACAATGCCGCCAGATGAGGTAACACTTCGCTTGTGAATTTGACCAACTGTTCTCCGTCCCCTCTGCAGTGACCAGCTCTGACCACTAGAGGGAACTACTTTTCTTCTTTCCGGGTGATTCCGTGTTCACGAGGATAATTCCGGGAACGAATAAGTTAACGTATGAGGAGCATTTGGCATTTGGGCCTGTACTCCCTGGAATTTAGGTGAATGCTGGGGGAGGGGGGGGGGGGGGCGGTCATTGAAAACTACCGAGTGTTTGAAAAACTAAATAAGGTCGATGTTGAAAGAATTTTTCCTGTGTTGGGGGAACTACATGACAGAGCCTCAAAACTGAGGGTATTTTTTAGCCAGAGAATAATGGATCTGTGGAATGTGCTGGAGGTCAAGTCCGTGGGTAGATTTAAAGTGGAAGTTGACAGTTTCCTGTCTGCTCTGGACGTCAAAGCATATGGCGAAAAGATATGGAGTTGTTTGGGATCCGGAGTCAGCCATGCAGTGATAGTGGAACAGACTCGATGGGTTGAATGGCCTAATTCTTCTCCTACGTCATGTGAAGTCTTATGAAAAGCACCTCCTGTTGGCTGCTCATTGTAATTCCACTTCCATTCCCATTCCAACATGCCTGTCCATAGCCTTTCCTACCGCCACAATGAGATTACTCTCAGGTTGGAGGAGTAACATCATACCCTGGCTGCCTACCGACCTTACAGCATGAACATTGATTTCCCAACTTCCAAGAATTTCTCACCACCCCCCCCCCCCCCATTCTCCATGTTGGCTCCCATCTCATCTCACCACATCTCCGGCAACTTTATCTGGTACCTCTCCTCCTTATCATTTTCCCATGGTCCACACTCCTCTTCCATCAGGTTCCTTCTTCAGCTGTTTATCTCTTCTCCCTATCACCTCCCAGTTTCCAACTTCACATCCTTTCCCCCAACCACTCACCTTTCCCCTCATCTATCACCTGCCCCCTTGAACTCCTTCCACTCCCACACCGCCCTTATTCTCCCTTCTGCCCCTTTCCTTTCTACTCTGCAAGAAGGGTCCCGACCTGAACCAGTAACTCATTATTCATCTCCAGAGATGCTGCCTGATCTGATGAGTTCCTCTAGCATTTTGTGTGTATTACACTGTTATATAAATAGGAAAGAGAAAATCCCTGCAGAGCACCACCTCCAGGCAGAATACTCTCTATCTGCAACCACACTCTACCTTCAATGGAGAAGACAATTCTGTATCTGCACAGTCCAGCGCAGATCCCTGCAGAACACCACATGTCACTGACCTCCAGGCAGAATACCCTCTATCTGCACCCACCCTCTACCTTCTATAGAGAAGACAATTCCGTATCCACACATCCCAGAGTGGATCCCTGCAGAACACCACATGTCACTGACCTCCAGGCAGAATCCCCTCTATCTGAACCACCCTCTACCTTCTATGGAGAAGACAATTCCGTATCCACACATCCCGTGCCTCCTGACTCTGAATGAGCTTACCATGAGGAACTGATGCCTTGTTAATATCCATATACACCACATCCACTGCTCTAACTTCATCAATACACTTTATCACACCCTCAAGGAATTCAATACGATGTTTACGAAGATGTTACTGACACCAGAAGCTCTTGGTTATAGGGAAAAATTGAATGGGTTAATTTCAGTTCGAAGGAGAGGTGATTTGATAGGTGTGTATATTTTACGAGGGTATAGATAGGGTGGCTAAAATTTTCCAGTTAGCTTGGGTGAACTACATGTGGAGATGATCGGTTAAGGGTGAAAGGTGAAAATTTTAAGGGAACATTCTCACTGAGAGTGTGGTGGGTGTGTGGAACGAGCTGCCAGCAGAAGTTCAACATTGACTAGAGTTTTGGATGACTACATGTGTGGGAGAGTTCAGTACAGATCGGTGGGAGCAGGCAGAGTAATAGCTCGGCAAGGTCCAGACCGGCTAAATGGCCTGTTCTGTGTTGCAGTGTTTAAAAAAAAGATGCTAATGTGAAGGGAAACTGCTGGCAAGGTCTAGAAGTAGAGACATGGATTGGAGCAGTGGCGACACCCAAGTTTCAGGAACTTCACTGATGATATTATAGTGTGTATCACTTGTTGTCATAGAGAACTGGCTTTGCTGTTAGACCTGTGCATCAGCATTTTATTCAGCCAACAGGACCTAGTCTGTTACTTCGTTAAGTCTTTCTGTAACCACCAACATTCTCGGTTGCCGGTGTCAAATTGCTGTTAGTGACATGATCATCATTGTGAGGTAAGTCTAGTGTCTGTAGTGTGTCCGTCTTGTTGGATGCAATTGACCTAGATTTGTTTTTCAGCTGAGCATCCAATATCTGGTCCACGTGCCGTCTCCATACAGGGTCTCCAGCATCCACTGGTCCTCTCGGTAATCACCTGCTAGGACCTTTTCTCCAATCTCGAAGTTCCGTGCCGATCTGCTGGAAACTGGCTCAACTGCACTTCCTCCATAGATCCGGTTTCAGGATGTCTCGGCAAGATCTCAGACTCCTGTGCATGAACATCATTGCAGGTGTTTGATTTGTCGTCGCATGGACTGAGTTCCAATGCACTAAAAAGAAAAAAGCTGTTCACCTTGTGCTTCAGACAAATGTCCTCCTTGTCCATAGTTTTGTTTGAATGCTTGGAGGTTTGGATAAAACTTTCAACAAACCCATTCATTTCTGTTTGGTGGTGAGCTGATTTGAAATATCTGATGCCATTTTCCTGCATGAATAGTCTAAACTCTTCTGACATCTCTGGTCCATTGTCACACATAATTTGTTCACCATCAGCAACTTGTGGAGAAGGCAGTTGTCAGAGTGGAGGAAGAGCGGAGTGATCGAGTTCACTGGTATGACCTTCTGCCACTTCGAATGAGCATCCACAGCAGCCAGAAACACGGAATCCATGAAAAGCCCAGCAAAGTCAATATGCACATCCATCCACAATGAAGACGGCCATTCCCACAGGCGTAACGGTGCCTGTAGGGGTGCATTTTGAACTTCGTGGCATCCCAAACAGCTTTTGTCCAAGTCTTCAATCTATCTCCTATTCCTGGCCAACACACGTAGCTCCGGACGAGACTCTTCATCTTCACTGTATCCAGCTGTCTTTCGTGCAGAGTTTCTAATGCCCTGGTGCACAGTTTAGAGGGAAACACGGCACGAGGCACATCAGCGTTCTTTGACTTACCAACAGTTGGTCTCATCTCACTGAGAGCGCTGGAAACATAGGGCTGCCTGTGAGCTGGCCGTTCTTGCATGGTGATTTCATAGACTTCCGACAATGTTGTGTCATTCCTTGTTTCTCTTTCTGTTACTGAATGTGTTACTGGAGTTGATACACCAATGAAGTCCCAAAACGTCGACTGCACTCTTTTCCATAGATGCTGCCTGGCCTGATGAGTTCCTCCAGCATTTTGTGTGTGTCGCTTGGACTTCCAGCATCTGCAGATTCTCTCGTTTTCCTTTAAAAAGGGAGCATGCCTTATGAAAAGGGAGCTTTGCATATGAGAATAGGGTTGAGTGAACACGGCCTTTCCTCCTTGGAGCGACGGAGGATGAGAGGTGACCTGATGGAGGTGTACAAGATTGTTATGGGTGATGAACAGACCTGATGGACAATGGGGTGAAGAGTTAACCATCCCCCCCCCCGAGAAACACGAACTATTACTGTTGCTATGCTGACCATGAGAAAGAGAGATGGAAAAACAAGCAAGAACATCGGCGACAGGTAAGAGAGAGGGGGAAATTGCTGATTAACCGTATTGTGACTCCTTTTTGAATTATTTACTGTTTCGCTGCAAGGACAATAGTTTGCTCATAAACATTCCTCAGCGGACTGAAGGAGTGGCCTTATTTGATGGACACAGTCATTCAGGAGTGATGGATAGCTGAGTCCCCGTGAGTAGGGATAAAAGACAGGTCTGGAGAGACACCCTCCAGACACGCCAGTGGACACTGATTGAGTGTTGGAACCCACAAGAAAGGTGGGGGCTTCGGAGACCGAACCAGGAGGTCGGTCAGTAAAGCTCACAGTGTTAAAACAGGGCCGGTGGGGACTTGTGTGTGTGTGTCCATTCATGCCAGACTGACGAGTCCACCACAGAGGAACGGTCTAGCAGAAGGACGGAGAGGTCATAACTGAATGACCACATCGATACGACGGATTAAGAAAGCAAAGGAAGGTTTGCCTGACTGTAGCTGTTACATCTCGCTCGCTCTCTCTCTCTCTCTCTCTCTCTCCGATTACAATACAACAACCATAATTACATCAGCACTCGTGAACTGAACTGAACTTTATACTTTTCTATGACAATTTATTTACCCCTAGACATCGATAGAGCTTGTTTATTATTGATTATTATTATTCCTACACTTTTAGGTTTGTTACTGCTAACTTGTTTTATATGTATATTTGCATTATTGATATGGTCTTTGCTTATTTTTATTAATAAACACCTTTAGTTTGTTACCACCAGACTCCAACGAATTCTTCTTTCTCTGCTGGTTAGACACCCAGTTACGGGGCAGGTAACAAGATAATGAGAGTCATTGATCGTGGGGATAGTCAGAGGCTTTTTCCCCAGGGCTTAAATGGCTAGCACGAGAGGGCATAGTTTTAAGATGCTTGGAAGTAGGTACAGAGGAGATGTCAGGGGTAAATTTGTTTACGCAGATTGTGGTGAGTGCTTGGAATGGGCTGCTGGCGGCAGTGGTTGAGGCGGAAACAATAGGGTATTTTAAGAGACTCCTGGATGGGTATATGTAGCTTAGAAAAATAGAGTGCTGTGGGTAAGCCTAGGTTGTTCTAAGGTAGGGACATGTTCGGAACAGCTTTGTGGGCCGAAGCGCTTGCATGGAGCTGTAGGTTTTCTGTGTTTCTATGTTACATACCTCAAGCAGACTAAGCAAACACACAGGCCGGTATCCTAGCAACAGTCAGGACTTGCAGTCGAAGCAGACAGACAGGTTTGGTAAAACAATGCCGAGGACTGTTGGGGGTTGGGCAGAACACTCCGGGAGGGTGAGGCACAGAATCCCAACTTTAAACGCAGCCCGTCTGAGGGGCGAACAGCAGATTCCCTTGAGAAAGCCTCAGGACAGGGCGGCACTGTGTTGTCTCTCCCAGTCCATCAGTAATAACCCCACCAGCTGAACATACAGGTAACTTCAAACATTAAAATGGGGTTAACGAGGAGAAAGATCCCAATAAAGACACTTGGGGGACCTGGATAATGAAGACGTGGGCCATCTCAAAGTTGGGATAGCGAAGGGATACAGTGTATCCACGAGGAGGTTGACAAACCTAGAGGGATATTCTCCCCGCTGCCCACATCATCACATCCTTACAATGTAGCTGGTCGGGTGTTTAAGAATGTGTATGGAGTTTTGGACTTCATTAGTCGGGACATTAATGTCAAGGGCCATGTGACTGTACTTCCTTAGAAGATTGGCGTCATTCAATGTTTGTAGTGAGATGCTGAAGATGTTCTATAGGTCAGTTGTGGAGAGCGCACTCTTCTTTGTGGTGGCGTGTTGGGGAGGCAGCATTAAGAAGAGGGACGCCTCACGTCTTAATAAGCTGGTAAGGAAGGCGGGCTCTGTCGTGGGCAAAGTACTGGAGAGTTTAACATCGGTAGCTGAGCGAAGGGCACTGAGTAGGCTACGGTCAATTATGGAAAACCCTGAACATCCTCTACATAGCACCATCCAGAGACAGAGAAGCAGTTTCAGCGACAGGTTGCTATCGATGCAATGCTCCTCAGACAGGATGAAGAGATCAATACTCCCCAATGCCATTCGGCTTTACAATTCAACCGCCAGGAGTAAGATAGGTTAAAGTGCCGGGGTTAGGACTCAATGTATTTAAGTAAACTACTTAAGAACTTTTTAAAAACTATTATTAATGCTTTTTGAGAGGGTGATTTTAGATGCATATCATATTTTTACTGAGTTCTATTTATCTATCTATCTAGTTAGACAACACTGAGAGTTTTGTGTCAGTTCTGGTCTCCTCCTGATAGGAAAGTCGTGGAGGTTTTAGAGAGGGAGAGTAGGAAATTTACCCAGGGCATTGTTTTGTTTCAGCCAGTATGCGTGTGTACGGCTGAATCACGGCAAACTGGAACTTGAACTTGAAGCGGTCGGGGAAAGGCCGTAAACATCCCTCACCGTAGACGAGCCAGTTCTACATTAACCCTCCATCTCCCTCGGCAGATTCCAACACTTCTGAATGTGAGGACGTTGGAGGATTCCCTCAAAGCAGCTGCACAGGTTGATAGAGCGAAAGGCCATGATAGAAAGGATCACAATGGGAACATTAGGCCCATCGAGTCTGCCTGCCATCCCACCATGACTGATTTCTTCTTCTGTGCACATTCTGTTTGATTTCTGATCCTCAGGGTTCTTCCGGGCCCGTGTCCGTATAGTGACGCAGTGCGCAGAAGCTTCTGGAATGATGAGCTCGATTGTTGTTACCTGTGAGACTGGCCACACTCAGGGGGGAGGACTGATCATCAGCAGATACCCTCCCATCGTGATGTAGGAACCACGAGCCATATTTAAATGACAAAAACACAAATTTCAAACAAACAAATGAAAATAGCCTAATCACAACGAATCGTTGGTGACTGATTCCTACCCGCTTTACCATGGCCAAAGCAGCGTGAGGGAGAGAAATGCGGGACACACTGTTAAAGAGTTGCTTCTGACCGTGAACATAGAATTATAGAACCAAAAACAGGCCATTCATTCCACCTATCAGACGCCAAACTACCGTGCTGCCTCGACCCATCGACCGGATGTGTCGCTCCCCAAATCCCAGCCCTCATTACCTGTGCAGATCACTCTGAAATGTGGAAACCGAAGCCGCATCCACCACTTGCGCTGGCAGCCCGTTCCACACTCTCACCCCCTGAGTGAATGTTCCCCACCTCAACTTCCCCTTCGGCACTTCAATGAAAAAACGTCTGAAATAGCCTCTCACATTTTTGCAAGAGGGACCAGCCCCATTTATTGGGCACCAGGACACACCATCTTTAATTATCCACAAAGTTCATTGAAGACTGCACCTACACTAGACCATGATGCACCTCACAATGTAGTTACAATCCTGTTACAAAATAAACATAATTATCTATCTGTATCCGGTATACAAACAACATATACACATTTACACATCCCCATCACCAGAGACATTGAATATTCCACCGTGTATGTTCGGAAAGGCACCACAAAGCCAACCCGGGCGTATCAACCTGGTTTAAAACACTTTATTAAAAATAACAGGGAAGACATTGAAGTGCGTACAGACAGCTGCACGTGTTGATAGACCGAAGGGCCATGAGATAAAGGAGCAAAATTAGAACATTAGGCCCTTCCAGTCTGCCTGCCATCCCATCATGACTGATTTCTTCTCCTGTGGAAACTCTGTTTAATTTCTGATCCTCAGAGTTCTTCCAGGAGTTAAAAATAACTAGTGACCATAATTTCAAAATTTCAGTTTATCTTGGAGTACAAACAAACATGCAAATCCTCAGCAAACTAAACTAAGAGCTGAGAACGATGGCAAGAAGTGTAAGGCAAAAAAGTCAGCGCTTCTGAAAAATCTATCCCTTCTATAATAAGATAAAGGAACTTACTTCGATGATGATGAATTTTTTAACAGGATAATAAATTCTCCTGCTTCCAGCCGGGTAAAGGTATCAATTTTAACCGATGTTTCCATTACAAACTCTGCTATCTTCATCGGGGATGATGCCTGGGCATGTCTATTCCAGTGGTATATATATTTCCGTCAGCCGCCCCGATTAGACATGCCCAGGCATCGTCCCTGACGAAGATGCAGAGTTTGGTATTGGCATGCTGATTGAAATAGACACCTGTACCCGGTTGGAAGCCTGAGAAGAGTTTAAACGTCATCTACTCCGGGAAAGCACTGGGTCCTTCTTTTAAAATTAATACGCTGCATAATTTCAGTAAATGCAGCACATGTGTAATGTGCTCATCGTTAAACAACGGAAAGTGAGAAAGGTGATATATCGGTATGGAGAGGCCACTGCACAGGATCGGAAAATGCTGCAGAAAGTTGTAAACTCAGCCAGCTCCTTCATGGGCACTGGACTCCACAGCATCCAGGACACATTCAAAAGATGATGCCACAAAAAGGTGGCATCTATCATTAAGGACTCCCATCACCCAGGACATGACCTCTTCTCATTGCTACCATCAAGGATGACGTACAGGGGCCTGAAGAGCCACTCACTGTTTCAGGTACAGCTTTTTTTCCCTCTGCTATAAGATTTCTGAATGGACAACGAGCCCATGAACACTTGCTCTGTATTTTCCCTCTCTTTTGCACTACTTTTTAAATATAATGTTGTACATACTTGTTGTAATTTATACTTTTTATTACTATGTGTTGCAATGTACTGCTGTCACAAAACAACAAATTTCACACATATGTTGGTGATATTAAACCTGATTCTGATACACAAACACACACAGCTGGGCTCAGACATACAACACTCCCACATTCCTCCCTTTGTGACACCCTGCTTGCTCCGTGGCCCCCGGTATGAAGCTCACACTGTTGCAACACCTGCCCTTTAAATTCATGGCTGAGGCTGTGTTGTGTCTGTTCACTGTTTGAGTTCAATATTAAATGAAGAGCATTGAATGGGAAGGAAGGTTTGAATACAAGAATAAAGATCTCCTCTGAAGGTATATGGGGTCCTGGTGAGAGCGTACAATGGAACACTGTGTACAGGTCTGGTCTCCCTCCCGGAGAGTCAGTCTTTGGAATGAAGGGAATGAAGAGAAGGTTTCCCAGATTGATTTGGGGGAAGAGGAAGATGAGGAGGTGTCCTTGGAGAGATTATATGGACAGGAAGCGGTAAGAATGATGTTTCCCGGCTGTGGTTTGGAACCAGGGATCCAGACTCAAAATCAGAGGTCAGCTCAGCAGGACAGAGATGAGGAGAAAGTTTCTCACCCAGAGTGCGGTAAATATTTTTGAATTTTCCCCACAAGGTTTCTGAATTGAAAAGGCAAATTTGGTGTCTCGGCGATGTTGGGAACTTTGCATGAAAGTGGCGCTGAGGTGAAAGGTCAGGCATGTTCCGAATGGTGGTGCATCCTCCTGTTTCTTATTTTCTAAAGCACATGTTTGCCTTTGCGGTGAGAGCACTTCAGATCCATCAGCAGCCGCTGCAGTTATTTCATGTTCTCGTTATTTATTTCCCGAGAACTCAACGGGTCAGGCAGCAAATGCAGCGATCTGTGGAGGGAAGTGGACAATCGACATTTTGGGTTGAGACATTCCAGATGAAGGATCTCGACCAGGAAGGGCGACTGTACATTTCTCACCACAATTCTTCCAGGATGATGTTTCTTACTGCAGGTTCCAGCATGTGCAGTCTCTTGGGCCTCTCTTTTCAGAACTTGTCCCTTTCAGTCCGGCCTCAGACTGAACCAGGCTCTTCTCTCCGGCTTCATTTCTGTTCTGCTTCTTCTTTAGCCCATCACGTCTACGGGTCGCCAACAGCAGCTCGCCAGAGACCCCAATCCAGGGCCTGGGTTGATCGGCCCTGTGGCTTCTTTTTTCAGCCACGACTTCAATCGTCTTCCAGGGGATGGTCCTTCCGATCCCAGGAATGGTCCTTCTGATCCCAGGGATGGTCCTTCTGATCCCAGGGATGAGCCCATTGGAGATTCAGTTGATGCTTCTGTCGCACTGATTTTTTTTTCACAAGCCCAACCCTCCTCTTTTCACAGCCGGGCTTAGGCAGTCCAGGGCTACGTTTTCTTTACTGTTCCCACCTGTTAAACATTTTTCTGATCCCACCCTGATATGGAAATAGCCACATTTTTCCCCAATGAACACATCCAGCAAAACCACGGTCAGTGCCCGACACTGCAGCGTGCAGGGGATCAGCAGCTCCCCGAAAGTGAAAGCATTCTGAATCAGGAAAGTGCTGGAGTTAACATGGCTTCAAAATGACAGGTCAACAGTTGGAACAAGGAGGAAATTTGTCCCGTCTGTCTGGATTTCTTCACCGATCCAGTGTCACTGGAGTGTGGACACAACTTCTGTCGCTCTTGTATCATACGGTGTTGGGAAAGGGAGGAGAGAAACTCCTGCCCGGATTGTTGAGAGGTGTTTGCTGACCGCACCCTCAGGGTGAATCGGGCCTTAGCAAATCTGGCTGAAAAAGCTCCAAATCAAAACCTGAATCCGAAAGGGAAGGAAATAAAACTTCACTGCGAGGAACATGAGGAAGAACTGAAGCTATTTCGTGAAACGGACAAGACACTGATCTGTCTGGTTTGTAGAGATGCGCAGGAACACAGGGAGCACCGCTTCATGACGATTAAAGAAGCTGTTAAAATCTACAAGGTAAAATCAACCTGAATTTGATACTGACCCCATCGTCAAGTGAATCTCCAAAGTCCGACCTACCGCAACACGAGCCTCTATATCCAACTTATCCTGACATCTTTCACCATCTCCAGCCGGATTCTACCACCAAACACATCTCTCCCTACACCCAGCCCACTCAGAATCGCTGTCTACGTCACTCCTTTATCCACTCGCTCCTCTCCCTCCTGGCACTGACACCTGCAAGCGGGACAAGTGCTACACCTGTCTCCTACCTGTCTCCTGCTGCTGTTATGTATTGAACCAGAGGTGATTAGGTAAAATAACCCTTAGGAGACAGTGCTCACAACATGACTGAGCTCAACTTGAAATTTGATAAGGAGAAAGTAAAGTCTGATGTTGTAGTATTTCACTGGAGTAAAGGAAATTACAGTGGTCTGAAAGAGGAATTGGCCAAAGCAAACTGGAAGAAGATGCTGGCAATGATGACAACACAGCAGAAATGGTGTCAGCTTCTGGGAAAATGAGGAAGGTGCAGGATCGATGTATTCTAAAAATAAATAAATACTCAAATGGCAAAAGAGTATAACTGTGGCAGACAAGGGAAGACAAGCTATTGTAAAGGCAAACGAGAGGGTCTACAACAAGTCAAACATTAGTAGGAAGACAGAGGATTCAGAAGCTTTAAATACCTACAGAGAGGAACTAAAATAATCATTGGGAGGAGAAGAATGAAATTTGAAACAATGCTAGCAAACAATATCAAAGTGGATAGTAGAAGTTTTTTTTCCCAAGTAGGTAAATAAAATAAAAGAGATGAGAGTGGTAACAGGATCGCTAGAAAATGAGGCTGGATATACATTAACGGGGGACAAAGAGATGGCAGATGAGCTAAATGAGTACTTTGCACCAGTCTTCACCGTGCAAAACACTAGCACTGTGCCCGGTGTTGAAGAGTGTGAGGGAAGAGAAGTGAGTGCAGTTACTGTTACAAGGGAGAAGGTGCTCAAAAAGCTGAAGGACCTAAATGTACATAAGTCACCCGGACCAGATGAACTGCACCCTAGTGTTCTGAAAGAGGTAGCAATAGGCATTCTGGAGGCATTTGAAATGATCTTTCAAAAATCATTTGTCTCTGGCATCGTGTCAGAGGACCTGAAAATTTCAACTGTCGCTGCACTCTTTTGGTAAGGAGGAAGGCAGCAGAAAGGAAATTATAGACTAGTTAGCTTCACCTCTGTGGTTTCGAAGATGTTGGAGACAATTATTAAGTATTCCCATATGGAATACTTCGTGACACAGAACAAAATAGGACAAAGTCAGTATGGTTTCCTCAAGGGAAAATCTTGCATGACGAACCTGTTGGAATTCCTTGAGGAGTTACAAGTAGTATAAAGGGGATGTAGTAGATCAGGGGTGTCAAACTCATTTTAGGTCACGGGCCGGATTGGGCAAAATGCAGCTTCATGTGGGCCGGATCAGTTGGGCACATGCTCCCACAGCTTTCGTTGCCTCCGTTTTTTCAGCCTGCTCAAATGTGTCTCAGTCTCTGCTATAACTACAAAGTGTTTCACTTCACAAATTCAGTTTCTCATGAAGAAGACTGCCGAGCAAGCATTATTTTTGTGATTGGTATTAACTTTCAGTCATAGGCTACAAGAAAGTTGTGCTGAGGGAGAGAGAAAAACGATGCTACGTTGGCTGAGATTGTTTTGGGAGCCACACCCTTTACGTTAATAAACCATTTGAAATTGAACATTAGCAGACACAAATGTAGACCTAACGAAAGAAATTGTAAACGTAGGCTGCACAACTGCACCTAATTCTTATTAGCCTGCTTCCAGCAATCAAACCCAGAAAATGAACACAGTTAGCCTCTTTTTTTTATTGAAGTGATCACATTTACAATAATAGAATGGTCAGAAAATGAATGAATCACAATATTATGACACTCAATATTCCATAATGCATTTTGCTTACATGTCGCAGAGCATCAAACAGTGTCACTCATTTTTCACTTGCTGCTTCCAGACACCTGACATCTGTTGGTCTTAACCAGCCTGTCAACATCAGGGACCAGTTTCTGGGCAGTTCCGATTTTCATAATGTCATTTAGATGTTTGTGTGTCAGCTGCGAGCGCAGTTTGGATTTGTTAATGTTCATTATGGGGAACTCCTGCTCACAGAGATATCTTGTCCCGACCATGAAAAGGATCTTTGAGGCAAAGTCTGTCATCTTGGGGTACATCGGTCCGAGGTATTGATAGAATGAGTCCAGACTCACAGTCTCAAATTTATATTTCAAAGCCGAGTTACAATGAATTTCAATCAGTTCCATTTGGAGTTCCTCCGGCACATCTGATGCTGCGGTGACGGCAAACGCCGAGCAAAATAGTGAGAATTCCTTCTCGAGCTGACTGAAGACTTGAAAATAATTCTGAAACTTACTTTCCAGCCGTGATATTTTGTCCTTATAGCTGTCCATGTTGTCATTATTACCATGATCGACACACACAGACTGCAAAGAGGGGAAATGAGCTGGGTTGCTCCGGGATAGTTGCATCTCCCACAGGCCTAATTCAATTTGAAAGGCACAAATGCTGTCGTAATATTCCGTAACAAGTTTGTTTGGGCCTTGCATGTTAACATTAAGCACATTTAAGTGTTCTGTTATATCCACCAAAAATGCAAGATCGTGAAGCCAGTCTGGGTCATCGAACTCTGCCACTGGCTTCCCTTTCTCATCAATGAATAGTCAAATTTCCGCACGTAATTGAAAGAAAATGTTTGAGCACAACACCTCTGCTCAACCAGTAGACTTCAGTGTGGTAGGGTAGGCCGTGTCCAATATTACTTTTGGTGCCAAGAGTGAAGGTTGTGTTTAACACCTCCCACCCCGGTCGGCCGGTCCGCAAGAATATTCTCAATATTCCACGGTACAAAACAGAGTGGGTACCCCTGGCGCTTATGCATTATTTCTACTTCCGGGTTGCGGGATTTTACTTCCGGTCTTTTCTGCCCCAGTGCGCATACGTGTGACTAATCAACTTGGAGTCGATCTCACCTTTTACTGCGGCCGAGGTAGTAGATGTTGGGCTTATATAGGTTGGTGACCACTACCCTAGAAAATGACACTGGAGAGGAGAAATGTGACAAAGGACGTGGCAGAGGTACTTATTTAATATTGTGTGTCAATCCTCACTGTGAATGATAACAGCTGTACGTCAGAAATGTGAGAGTGTCCGGGGAGAGAAATGAGTGCTGTTGCTAATACTAAGGAGAGATTGCGTGGGACGATCGAAGGTCTGAAGGTACCTGGACCAGATGGACCACACCCCAGTGTTCGGAAAGAGTTAGCTGAAGTGAATATGGGGGCATTAGTGATGATCTTTCAAGAATCACTAGATCATTCAAGATGACTGGAAATTGCAAAGGTCACTTCACTCTTTAAGAAGGCAGAGCAGCTGGGGAAAGAAAATTATAGGTGAGTTAGTCTGGATGTGGTGTGGCTGGGAAGATGTTAGAGTCCAGTGTTAAGGACGAGCTTTTGGGTACATGGAGGCACATGATAAAATAGGGCAAAGACAGCATGCCTTCTCTTAAGGGGATATCTTGCCTGACAAATCTGTTGGAATTCTTTGAGGAACACAAAGCCAAGATAGACAGAAGGATGATTTGGATGACAGAATTGTTGACTTTGTGGCCAAGCTTGTAGATGATATGAAGATAGGTGAAGGTGCAAGTAGTGCTGCAGAAGCTCGGAATCTGGGGAAGGACAGAGACAGATCAGGAAATGGGCAAATAAGTGATAGATGGATTATCGGGTAGGGAAGTCGTGCATGCACTTTGGTAGAAGGAATAAAGGCATAGACAATTTTGTAAACAGGGAGAAAATTCAAAAATCAGAAGTGCAAAGGGACTTGGGTGTCGTTGTGCGGGATTCCCTGAAGGTTAACTTGCAGTTTGTATCAGTTGTAAGATCGGCAAACTCAGTGTTTGCTTTCATTTCGAGAGGATTAGAATACAAGAGTAAGGATGTAATGCTGAGGTTTTATAAGGCATTAGTCAGACCACACTTAGAGTATCGTCAGCAGTTTTGGGTCCCTTATATCGGAAAAGATGTGCTGGCATTGGAAAGGGTCCAGGAGGTTCACAAGAAAGATTCTGGGAATGAAAGAGAACATATGAGACATATTTGTCGGTTCTGGGACTGTACTCACTGGTGTTTAGAAGAATAGCTGATTTATTATCCCCCTCAACCCTATTCTCCCGCCTCCTCCCCATAACTTTTGAGACTCTGACTAATCAAGAAGTTTACCTATCAACTTGTGCTTTAAAGATCACACATGAGAAAATCTGCGGATGCTGGTAATCCAAGCTACACAGGTCCTGATGAAGGTCTTGCCTGGTCTCCTGTCTGGAGAGAGTTGATGTCTGGAGGATGTGGGTGGGTCGAGGACCAGATGGCACAGCCTCCGACTGGAGGATGCTCATTTACAACAGAGATGAGGAGGAATTCCTTTCGCCAGAGAATAGTGAATCTGCAGCAGGCAGCTGCGGAGGACAAATAATTGAGTATATTTAAAGTAGATTAACACACACAAAATGCTGGAGGAACTCAGCAGGCCAGGAAGCATCTATGGAAAAGAGCAGACAGTCACGGCTTGGGCTGAAACCCTTCATCTGGACCTGTGTTGCTTAAGGATCTGTGCATTTCCATCCCGTGTCCTAATGAGGGGCTGTGGGAAAGGGGACAAAGGAATACCCATCCCCCATCTTTGTTCCCCTCCAACTTCTTGTTATGTCTACTGTTACGTACTCGTGACACGTGACAGTGGTACCCTTGTCACGTGACTGGGGTTGAAGCTATACTGGACTTGAGGTAATGGTCTTGTGATGGAGTGACGTTATTTTCCCGCCAGTAGAGATCATGTGACAGGTTTTTTTTTACAGGGTATAAGAGGAGGACCCCACCCTGTGGGGAGGGGCAGTTCGTGGCTGGATTTGCCATGTTGACTTCATGCCACTGCGTGATTTAATGTGATGACGCAGTTTAGATGAAAAATGAAGTTTTATCTAATGCCTAAAGTTTAGAAGGTCATTGCCAGCAGTTTCTTTACTGTGGAGAGTGAAGATAAAAGTTCGGGAGTTAAAGATCGAGGAGAATCGAATTTCGACAGTGGAATGGGTTCGACCTTGTGTGATCCTCATTCGGAAGGATTTCATTGACTGTTCTCGTGTTAATCTCTGCGGGATAGCAGAAGATTGAGGACAGTGTGGAAGAAAAGGTCAGTGCCTTTAAACCGTTACGTTTCATAAAATTCTACGTGGGAAGAGATTGACTTTGGAGATTGAAGAAAAACGACGTGGAAGAGAATTTAAATCGCCTTAAAAAGTCTCTCCTTTTAAATGGACTGAGCATTTTGAACTTTTGGCATACCACTTTTAAAGAACTGTTATTGCAACATCGCTTTAAGAACTGTTTAAGCTGCCGCCCAGCAGCTGTTTTCCAGTTACGTTAGTGTTTGTTTACTTTTGGGGGGTTTGTTTTCAGTGTTTAATAAACGTGTTATTTGTTATAAAAACCCTTGCCTAACTCACATATATTTATTGTTGCCTGAATACGTAACACTACACACACAGTTCACCCACAGGCTTTCCACCCCTCCCCCACCTGGTTCTGGTTCAATCACCCAGTCATCTCTCCCATACTGGTTCCCATTATCACCTCCTTTACTTCCCACTTCAACTTCCTTCAACTTCCCACTTCACACTCACAAATGAATCTGAACATTGAATGAAGGGCCTGTTCCTGTGCTGTACTGTTCTATGTTCTCTGTTCCCAGTTTCGAAGAATGGGAGTAGATCTCAGGGAAACACAAAATTCTTTCAGGGGTCAACAGGCAGGATACAGGGAGGATGTTTCCCCTGACTGAGGAGTCAAAGGTCAGGGGTCACTGTCCGTTTGGAATTATCAGCACGGGGGTGCGTACAGCATAGAAATGTTCCCTTTGACCCATCGCCTCTGTGCTGATCTATTTACCCATCTACATTCATCCCATTGGCCGGCATTAGGTCAGTCTCCCTCTGTGTCTTGCCTGTTGAAGTGTCTGTCCAAGTGTCTCTTAAACACAGAGGACTGGAGGCCTGTGACCTGCAGAGGTCGGTGCTGGGGCCGGGTTGTTTGTCATTCATATTAATGAATTGTATGAGAATGTAGATGACACAGTTAGTAGGTTTGTGGGTGACACTAAAATTCATGGTATAGTACACCGGGCTCTTGATCAACTGTAGAGTTGGGTACAGTGACAATGTTTTAAAATACATCATGCCAGGGCCGTGGATAACAAAGGGGGAAAGGAATAATGGGCAAATGGGACCAGCTCACCTAAGCAAGCTGGTCGGTATGAACAAGTTGGGCCAAAGAGCCTCTGTGACCTCCTGTTTAAATCCATTCACTCAACCCCTTCCCATCTTAATCCACCCCTTTCCTGTACTCGTTTCTGCTGTCTCTTTCCCCTATTTATTTCTGCTCTTGAGGGAAGATGTCGATCTGAAACGTAGACTGTCCATCTCTCTCCACACATGCTGCCTGACCCGCTCGGTTCCTCCAGCATTTTGTGTCTGTTTGATTGGGAAATCTCTGCTCTCCGTCCAGCGGAAGGATATTGGAGAGATATTAGTTGCCCACCTGCTTCCCTGGGAAAGTTTGCCTGTCGGCAACCCGACTGCGCCTAAGGCCCACGGGCTTTCCACTGGTCCTGGGGACGCTTTGCCGGAGTGTTCCCCCAATCTCTGGGGCAGCGCTGCCCAAGTCTCCCCCCGATCCCCGGGGACTCTCTAATTCTCTGCTTCTCCCCCCAGTCTCTGTCACCCTGGATGTGGAAACGGCGAGTCCGTGTCTCGAGGTGTCTGAGGATCGGAAGAGTGTGAGATGTACCCGGACCCGGAGAGAGCTCCCTGACACCGGGAAGAGATTCACAAATCGGGCTTGTGTGCTGGGATCGGAGGGATTCACATCGGGGAGACATTACTGGGAGGTGGAGGTGACGGGGATTCAGGACTGGGGTCTGGGAGTTGCTGCAGGGTCTGTGGAGAGGAAGAGAGGGGTCGGACTGAGTCCGGAGACCAGATTCTGGGTCATTGGGCGGTATTATGACGTGTTACTTCGGAATTATGACATGATGAAAGTTCGTACCTCCCCTGAGTCCCGTCTCGCTGCCGGTCCCATCCCCAGGAGGGTGGGAGTTTATCTCAGTTATGAGTCCGGGACAGTTTCATTTTACAACGCGGAGACCAAGTCCCATCTCCACAGCTTCACGGGGAAACTTTATCCTTACTTTGTGACTGGGGATGAAAACCAGTGGCTGAGAATCTGCTCCGGTTCCGCTCCGGGTCTGTAAACGGGTCGGGTCCCGGGACCGGCGTCAGGAGTAAGATCACTGTAAATGTAAATATGCGGAGAGTGAAATAATCATGAGATGAGAATTATCGATCCATTAATTTTAACTCGTTCATCGCGTCCAACAACAGAATAGAATAGGGTCCTGAGCTCCCCCGGGTCCTACAGTCCACCCGAACTGAGACAGGTTAAATGGGACAAGTGGGGGCGGTGCTGACCGGAAAAGACAGTGAAGATTGTTCATTAAGTTCATCTGCCATTTCTTTGTCAACCATTACTACTTCACCAGCATCATTTTCCAGTGGTCCAGTATCAACTCTCATCTCCCTTTCACTCTTCATGTAACTGAAAACTAAGCTTTTAGTATCCTGATTTATATTATTGGCCAGTTTGCCCTCATATTTCGTCTTTACCATTCTTATGGCTTTTTTCATTGCCTTTTGTTGGATTTTAAGAGCATCCCAATAATCCAACATCCCACTCACCTTTGCTACCTTATATGCCATTTCATTAGGCTTAACACAGTCCTTAACTTCCCTTGTCAGCGACGGATTCCTACCCCTGCCATTTGAGAACTTCTTCGGTGGGACATGTCTCTCCTGCTATTCCCACCTCTGTTAAGCCATCATCCCTAGAGTAACGTCCCTATACAATTGGGACGTTACCATTATTATATGCCTTTGCCTGTTCAATACTGTGAATTAATTTAAAGTCAGTCCTATAACTTAATAAAGTTTTTATCTGAAAACTACCAACCCCTCAAAGATTGTACCGAAGACCGCATTTAATTTTTTTCACCCATATCTGCTTCACACTGAAATAGTATGTGTTTAAAAGTTTCATAATGACAAAATGTACACGACAGTTATATGAAGCAAGGTTAGCAGAGCTGGGACTTTTCTCTTTGGAGCGTAGAAGAATGAGAGGGGAATTCATAGAGGTCTACAAGAGTATGAGAGGCATAGATAGGGTGGATAGTCAGTACCCATTTCCCAGGGCACCAATAGCAAACACCAGAGGGCATAGGTACAAAATTAAGGGATGGAAGTTTAGGGGAGACTTCAGGGGTAAGTTTTTTACACAGAGGGTTCTGAGTGCCTGGAATGACTTGCCAGGGTTGGTGGTGGAGGCTAAAACATTAGGGGTATTTAAGAACCTCTTGGACAGGCACATGGATGAAAGAAAATTAGAGGATTATGGGGTAGTGAGGGTTTAGTACTTTTTTTAAGGATTATATGGGTTGGCACAACATGGAGGGCTGAAGGGCCTGTTCTGTGCTGTAGTCTTCTATGGTTCTATGGTCCTATGACACAGAATGAAGTTTTCTAATTAGATACAAGGCATAATTAAGCATAGTGTTGGCAATTCTAAGTCGTGTCAATATCATCCCTTCCCTTCCTGTTTTAAGCCCTTCTTCCATAAACCCAACTTGTTTATGTATTCTGTAAAGGCGTCAGTCCTTATGTCAATTTTCCTACAGATCTTGCAATAAGTCCTGAATTCTTAACCCTACCATCTCCTTAGCTTCTGATTTACGAAGTGGAATGTCTATATCCACAGTTGAACTTCTAACAGGTTTTGTTGCTAAACAGTCAACCCCATCATTTCCCTCAACAGTGCGATGTGCAGGGCCCATAAGGTGCAGACATATGAACTGAACTTTGTATATGAAATAATGCTTGATGAGTTTCCAACAGTCAATCTGACCTACTGCCAGAATGTCCTGTTTTAAGGCTCATCAAAACCGAAAGAGAATCTGAACAAATTACAAGTTTGCAAGGACCAATTTCCTCCACACACTGTAACCCTAAAATCAAAGCAAAGAATTCTGCTCCATAGACCCACAAACGGCTGGTAAGTGATTTCTTTATCATTACCTGCAACTCAGGCACACACAAACAATGAAAACAGACACACCAACATTCCCAGTTAAATTATGTTTTAATCCATCTGTAAAAATGCTGACTGTATGTTAATAACTTTCATTAATATACTCGTGAACCAACAGACTCTCAGGCAGAACAGAATCTAGTTGTGTAACCTAAAATTAACTACAGTCATTGGAAAAAAACAACAAAGTGGGGTTACCGAGAAAGCTACAGTGGAACATACTGTATCATCCAATACACCCATATTTCCAGCGTGATAAGAAACCAGCCACCCAAAACTAAAAGCATTCTTCTTGTGATGTTCCCAACCACCCTCTAGCACAGGATATTCAATCCAATTTGTTAACGTCAACTTCCACCTCTGTCCCTGTAAGGGCAATTGTCCCATTTCAACCAGTAAAGCCGAAACAGGGGACGACCTGACTTAACCACAACACAATCTTAAAGCACGAAATGTATCACACCCAAACATCATAAAGTTGAAGAGGAAGGTGATCTATAAACCACAAACATAATCAAGAACAGATCCAATTAAACAAACGAGATTGGTCAACAAATATTTTCATGTAACACCCCAGAATACTCACAGAGATAACGAAGATTCTTTACATTTATCAATTATTTTCTGATCTGGTGCTACCATGTCAGCTGGAATGCCTGAAAATCTTACCACTGACACCTTTTACAGAGTTTGACCATATCATTTCCAATCAAGTGCAGGTCTGCTAATCCTGTTTGTAAAGCACATGACTTGTGTTTTTGCTACTGAAAACTTAAATCCCATCTATTTACCGACTGTTCGACCTTACTAATTGTTAACACATCCTATATACAATAAAAGTGAAATTTCTACCTCTAATCCATAAACCTCCATCATTTGCATATAGGGATTTACAGAATGAAAAACCTATCTCAGAGAAAAATATTATTAATTATAATATAACAAATACTGTCTATGGGATCCCAGTCTCAATCTCATAACAACCTGAATATAACTTTCCCACCCATACCTGACACAAAACGTTCAATTAAAACAACTCAAAGTTAGATAATAGCCCCCCCATCCTCATTTCCACAATTTCATAAAAATTCTTTCCTTCCATAAATACCATCTGCCTTTTGAATAGTAAAAGTACTGCTGTTACAACATCTATATTTAACTGTGCTTTACTAATACCATCTTCCAAATATAAAAATGAATTCAATGTCATACTTGCCCATCCAGACCTTTACAAGACGTACAAATAGAAACAATCAGAAAATATTGTACAACAGCCCTCTCAATTGCATTTCCAAACATTAATCAAAAGTCCATCCTTCAATAAATATTATTTGCCTTTTCAATATCAAAAGTATTGCTATTACAACATCTTTATTTAACTGTACTTTCCTAATATGATCTTCCAAACCCAAACTGATTCCAATGTTATTTAAGGCAGAGATTGCTAGGTATCTGAGTAGCCAGGGTATCAAAGGTTCTGGTGAGAAGGCGGGGGAGTGGGACGAAATGGGAGAATGGATCAGCTCATGATAAAATGGCAGAGCAGACTCGATGGGCCGAATGACCGACTTCTGCTCCTTTGTCTTATGGTCTTATTCTACCGTTCCAAATTCCCCTCTGATAAAACATGAAATTACCTCTTTTATCGAAAATATAATTCAAACACTCGATTACCATACATTCCACAAGTTTACATAAATGAGACTTTAATGATATTGGCCTACAAGAAGGAGGATCAGACGGGGAGATCCAGGTTTTAGAATGGGAACTACTACAACCATTTTCCATGAGAAAAGTAGATGGCCAAACCTCCAAATACAATTCAGAAAGTTCATATTTTCACAAAAGAAAATTACACATACCTGTTGAATCAAGATTTTCTACAAGTTCATGATACATTTTATTCCCTTTCACAACACTATACTCTGCCCCTTTCCTTATAAAACTGACAACACCACCCCTCTACCAACTAACCTGTCAAGCCAAACGACAATATAATCCTGTGCAGGAATGAAACTTAAAATGTGCAGGTTTCCTGAACAGATATAACATCGGAAGAATCTGACAAATCAGAAATAAACTGCTTAAAGTGTTGACCATGTAAAATCAGGCTTCTTGCATTTCACTTCAATATTTCAATCCCATTACATATCTTCACAAGTAGACTGGGATGCAGAAACCCCCACAAATCAGAGCTTCATTTACAGCTTCCCACATAACACCAGTTACACCAAGATACCTTTCTGCAGCTTTCACAATAATTTTAATTTCCTCAGCAGGATGAGATGTCTGAGCAGTACAATTCACCACATCGGTTATAAACATCACAAACTTCATTTTATCCAGCAGTGAAGTATCTTTGGTGAGAGAACTGTGATGCCGGCATATATCCACTGACGTCACAGTCTGTTCTCTGAGTGGGATCACTTTATCCAGTTTACCTGCTCTGCTTGCTGTACTTGTCCTTGAACAGGCCCTTATGCTTACTAAACCAATCCCTTCTGCCTACACAAGGAACACATCCCTCCATTCTCCTCACATCCACGTGGTATCTAATAGCCTCTATCACATCCGCCTCCACCACCACCCGATATTCACTCCACTATGGATATTCACCCACCACTATGGGAATGTAAAACAAAACTTGAAACGCAAATCTCCTTTAAACATCCTGAGTCAGGTTTTTAACATCATTATCTTTTCTAATTGTTTTTTTTCCAACAGCAGCTATGCAGAGAAAAGATACAAAATTACACTAAATTACAAAATACTTCAATAGTGCAAAAAGGACCAATGAGGATGTGTTCCCCCTTTCTCCTGAAGTGCATGCCCACTGGCATTGGACATTTCCTCCTTAGAGAAAAAATCCCGGCTGTCCACTCTGTCTGTGTCTCTCACATTCCTGTAAACATCTGTCAGACCTCCCTCAGCCTCTGCCACTCCGGAGAAAATTACCCGAGATTGTCCGGTCTCACTTTATCCAGGCAACATCCTGTTAAGCTTCTTCCACTCACCATCCAATACCTCCGTATTATTCCTGCATTCGAATGGAATTCTCCAGATGTGGTTAAACTAGAGATTGAGACAACTGCAACATAACTGCCTGACAATGGAACCACTATCTGGGAGTTATGAACTCGGATTCCAAGATCCCCCTGTAGATCAACACAGTCCAATCTCGCCCCATGAATATAACAGCAACGAGATAATGCTGAGGCTTTATAAGACACGAGTCAGGCCACACTTGGAGTATTGTCAACAGTGTTGTGCCCCACATCTCAGACAGGATGTGGTGTCATTGGAGAGAGTCCAGAGGAGGTTCAGAAAGATGATTTCAGAAATGAAGGGGTTAAAATATGAGGAGCACTTGGCAGCTTTGACCCTGTGCTCACTGGAACTCAGAAAAATGTGGGGCATCTCATTGAAACCTACCGAATGTTGAAAGGACTGGATAAGGTGGATGTGGAGAAGGTATTTCCTGTGGTGGGGCACAGCCACAAAGTAGAGGGGCCACCTTTTCAAACAGAGGTAAGCAGCTTATTTTTTTATTAGCCAAGGCATATTGGATGTGTGGAATGCTCTGCCACAGACTGCGGTGGAGCCACCTTTCCATCATGGCTGACTCAATGGGCTGAATGGCCTAATTCTGTTCCTATGCCTTATGGACTTATGAACACAAGCCCCCTCAATCATGATGAATCTCCTCTGCACTCTTCCAGCACAAAACATCCTTTGTACAGAATGCTAAGCGGAACTGAATGTAACTTTTCAAGAACGTTGTCAAGTCAGGCAGCATCTGTTGAGGGGAATAGAGTCGATGTTTGGGACAGAACCGCTCCCTTACCTTTCCACGCTGTCCTCCTGTCCATTTAAACTAATCCCTCTGCCTGTCTTTGACACAGAACACAGAAATCTACAGCACATTACAGGCTCTTCAGCCCACAATGTTGTACTGACCATGTAACCTACTCGAGAGACTGCCTCGGATTTCCTGATCGTATATCCCTCTATGTTTCTAAGCTCCATGAACCTATCTAAGAATCTCTTAAAATATCCTATTGTATCCACCTCCACCATCGCTGCAGGCAGCCCATTCCATGCACCCACCACTCTCTGTGTAAGAAACTTACCCCTGACATTCCCTCAGTACCGAATTCCAAGCAGCTTAAAACTACGTCCCCTCGTGTTAGTCACTTCAAGCCTGGGAAAATGCCTCTGGTTATCCACATGGTCAAAGCCTCTCATCATCTTATTACAATTACTTATGTACAGGTTAGAGAAATATAGCTTCAACATCACCTCACAGCTCTTGAATTCAATCCCACGGTTGATGAAGGCCATCATACCAGACCCCTTCCTAACAACACTGCCAACCTACACAGCAGCTTTGAGTGTCGTATGGACATGGACCCCAAGATCTCTCTGACCCTGCACACTGCCAAGAGTCTCACCATTAATATGATATTCTGTGTTCAAATTTGACCTGCAGAAATGAACCTCATCATCTGTGTTGAACTCTCTCTGCCACTTCCCAGTTCTGCATCCGAGGCGAGGAAATAGATTGCTGAGCCTCTGGCTACGATCATTATGTCCTCATTGTCCAGGAAAATGGTACCGGAGGATTGGAGGGAGGCGAATGTTGTCAACTTGTTCAAAAAGGGTAATAGGGATACTCCGGATAATTATAGACCATTGAGCCTTACATCTGTGGTGGGAAAGCTGTTGGAAAAGATTCACAAAGATAGGATCTATTGGCATTTAGAGAATCATGGTCTAATCAGTGACAGTCAGCATGGCTTTCTGAAGGGCAGATCGTGTCTAACAAGCCTGATCTTTTCGGAGGTGACCAGGCAGATAGATGAGGGTTGTGCAGTGGATGTAATCTACATGGATTTTAGTAATGCATTTGATAAGGTTACACACAGTAGGCTTATTCAGAAAGACAGAAGGCATGGGATCCAGGGACGTTTGACCAGGTGGATTCAGAATTGGCTTGCCTGCAGAAAGCAGAGAGTTGTGCTGGAGGGAGTACATTCAGATTGGAGGGTTGTGACTAGTGGTGTCCCACGAGGATCAGTTCTGGGACACCTACTTTTCGTGATTTTTATTAACAACCTGGATGTGGGGGTAGAAGGATGGGTTGGCAAGTTTGCAGAAGACACAAAGGTTGGTGGTGTTGTGGATATTGCAGAGGATTATCAAAGATTGCAGAGAGACATTGATAGGATGCAGGAGTGGGCTGAAAAGTGGCAGATAGAGTTCAACCTGGAGAAGGGTGAGGTGGTACACTTTGGAAGGACAAACTCCAAGGCAGAGTACAAAGTAAATGGCAGGATACTTGGAAGTGTGGAGGAGCAGAGGGATCTGGGGTTCATGTCCACAGATCCCTGAAAGTTGCCTCACAGGTAGACAGAGTAGTTAAGAAAGCTTATGGGGTGTTATCTTTCATAAGTCGAAGGATAGAGTTTAAGAGTCGCGATGTAATGATGCAGCTCTATGAAACTCTTGTTGGACCACACTTGGGAGTACTCTGTCCAGTTCTGGTCACCTCACTATAAGAAGGATGTGGAAGCATTGGAAAGGGTACAGAGTAGATTCACCAGAATGCTGCCTGGTTTAGAGTGTGTGGATTATGATCAGAGATTAAGGGAGCTAGGGCTTTACTCTCTGGAGAGGAGGATGAGAGGAGAAATGATAGAGGTATAGTTGATATTAAGGGGAACAGATAGAGTGGACAGCCAGCGCCTCTTCCCCAGGGCACCACTGCTCAATACAAGAGGACATGGCTTTAAGGTAAGGGGAGGGAAGTTCAAGGGGGATATTATAGGAAGATTTTATACTCAGAGAGTGGTTGGTGTGTGGAATGCACTGCCCGAGTCAGTGGTGGAGGCAGATACACTAGTGAAGTTTAAGAGACTGTTAGACAGGTATATGGCGGAATTTAACCTTAGGGAGGCAGAGTTTAAGGGTCGGCACAACATTGTGGGCCGAAGGGCCTGTACCGTGCTGTATGGTTCTATGTTCTATCTATTTCTCGCTGGAATCTCTCTTTTAATTTAATTTTTTATTGAAGGCACGACACAGTACAGAAAACGTAATGCATTACATTTTCCTCCATTTTGCTTTGATACCTTACCCCTAAACAACACCACAACGTCATCAGTGGGGCCTTCTGGGAGTTGTAGTCATTTTCCTCGCTCGCTCCCTGTCAAAGCATGTTTCGTCAGCCACCACAGACGTCACTGAACCAGACCCACCGAGGCGCGAAGGGGAATCACACCCGTCCTTGTGGGCGCCGAGGCCGGCGACATCGACAGAAGCGAATCGCTGATCACCGCCATGGTGATGGAGCGGAAGAGGAGGGGCTGCTCATGGGCCGATTTCCTCCAGCCTATCGTAGCTCAGATGTAACACTGACCCCTGCTGTCATTGGCTGTGGTGCATGTCGCTCAAATGGGAACTCAGAGGGTGATTAGTTTATGTGAACATCAGTCAGCCTTCCTGTCTTTATGAGTTTGGATTTGGATTTATAACGGGACAGGAAACAAATTGGGAGAAATGTGAGTTTTTATGTGATGGTGCATCAGTCTCCGAGTTACATAATTAACAATTAAAGGGCAAAGGCCGTGGTGAAGAAGGAGGTGATTTACTGGAGTTTATATGGAGATAGTATTGGAAGGGATATCAAACCTGGAATTGTTTGGGATACGATTTAGAAAATGGGGGGATTTGTGGGGATCATGTTGATTAATGAGGGCAAAATGATTGTTACTGAAACAGGGAAGGTTGTGTTACTGGCTGGGTCATTTGTTGAGATTCATAATCAGGATAATTTAAGTGAAGAAGTTAAACAATGTAGGGATATGTTTTTCAGTGCTGGAATGATGTGCTGGAAGTCAGCTGTAGTAATGATAGTATCACTGATGGAGAGATTTCTTTGTATGAATTTAAGACGTCTATTAATAATGCAGGTCAGGTGCTCCCAGGAAAGAGTGATATTTGAAATTGTAATTGTTTCTAATTCGCTTTTGTGAAAATATTAAATGTTTGAATTGTGCATCTACTTTCCTCATGGAAAATGGAAATAGTAGTGCCAATTCTAAAACCTGGCAGATCCCCATCTGATCCTTCTAGTTAAGGGCCTATATCGTGAATGTCTCATTTATGCAAACTTATGGAATGTATGGTAATCAAGCGCTTGAGTTATATTTTGGAAAGAGTGATGATAAATTGTTTTATTAGAGTGGATTTTGGAAGGGTGAAATGACATTAGATTCAGTTTTAGATTTGGAAGATGATATTCGGAAAACACAATTAAATAAAGATGTTGTAATATCAGTATTTCTTGATACTGAAAAGGGAAATGATATGGAAGAAAGGACTTTTGATTAAATTAGGAGTGAGGGGGACATTGTATAATTTTTCTGAGTTTTTTATTTGGACAGACTGTGCATGTCGACCGGTCTGCATGTTATGTTGGTGTTTCTATGAGATAGAGAATGGGATCCCATAAGGCAGTATTTGTAGCCGTTCATTATTTAATATTATGATTAATGATATTTTCTCTGAGATGGGAAAATGGGATACCCTGGGTAAATCACAATATACAGATGACGTTGCTTTATGGATTAGAGGTATTAATTGCAATTTACAATTAATAGGTCAAACAGTGGGCAGATTGATGAGGATTTTAAGCTTTTAGTCGTTAAAACACATTATGTGGTTTACAAACAGCATTAATAGACTTGCACTTGATTTTAAATTATGTCATTAATATCTTGTGGAAGTGTCAGTGGTAAGATCTCTCAGTATGTGGATGGATAATAAGCTGACGTGGAAGCACCTATCAGTAAAATAATTGATGAATGTAAAGGAGCTTTAAATCTTCTCAGACATCTATGTGGGTATTCTTGGGTGCAACATGAAAATCTTTGTTGACCAATTATATTTGTTTAATTTGATCTGTTCTTGATCATGTCTGTGTTGCTTATGGATCACCTTCATCTTCAAATTAAAAATGTTTGTATGTGATACAATTACAGACTTTAAGATTGTGTTCTAGTGCAGTAATGTTGCCTCCTGTTTTGGCTTTACTGATTGCAATGGGATAATTGCCCTCAAAGTAACAGAGGTTCAAGTTGATCTCAACATACTGGATTAATTTGCGGGGCAAGGAAATGATCATCCTGTTAAAGGTGTGCTGGAGGACGGTTGGGGACATCACAAGAAGAGTGTTTTTTGTTCTGAGTGGCTGGGTTCTTATGACGCTGGGAATACGGGTGTATTTGATGATACAATATGTCCCACTGTAGCTTTCTCTGTAACCCCACCTGGTTTTTTCCAATGACTTCAGTTGATTTTAGGTTACACAATTGGATTCGGTTCTGCCTGAGAGTCTGTTGGTTCATTAGTATATTAATGAAAGTTATTATCATACAGTAACCATTTTTACAGATGAATCCAAAGATAAGTTAACTGGGGATGTTGGTGTGGCTGTTTTTGTGTGCCTGAATTGCAGGTAATGATAAAGAAATGACTTATAGCCATTTATCAGCATAGGAAGCAGAATTCTTTGCCAACAGTTTAGGCTTACAGTGGGTGGAGGAAATTGGTCCTTATAATTTGCTCAGAATACATTTCAGTTTTGATAAGTCTTAAACAGGTCATTCTGGCAGTAGGTCAGATTGACTGTTGGAAACTTGTCAAACGGTATTTCATATATAAAGTTTGATTTATATGTCTGCACATTATGGGCCCTGCACATCACACTGTTGAGAGAAATGATGATATTGACTGTTTAGCACCAAAAGCTGTTAAATGTTAAGCTGTGGATATAGACCTTCCACTTAGCAAATTAGAAGCTAAAGGGTTGGTAGTGTTAAGAATTGGGGGCTTATGACAAGACGTAGGATAATGGACATAAGGACAGACACCTTTACAAAATACATAAACCTGTTGGGTTTATAGAAGAAGGGCTTAAAACAAGGGAAGGAATGATATTGACATGACATAGAAATGTCCACACTATGCTTAATTATGCCTTGTATCTAATTGGAAAACTTCATTCTGTGTCGTGTACAGTTTGTCATTATGAAACTGTCAAAACACATACTATTTCAATGTGAAGCGTATAAGGCTGAAGAAAAATCAAATGCAGTCTTCAGTACAATGTTTGCGAGGGTAGATAGTTTTCAAATAAAAACTATTAAATTATGGGACTGACTTTAAATCAATTCACAGTTTGAGCTGGAAAAGGCATGTAATAATTGTGTTAAACCTAAGGAAATGACATATAGGGTAGCAAAGGTGAGTGGGATGATGGATTATTGGGATGCTCTTATAATCCAACAAAAGGCAACGAAAAAAGCCATAAGAATGGTCAAGACGAAATATGAGGGCGAACTGGCCAGTAATATAAATCAGGATACTAAAAGTTTAGTTTTCAGTTACATGAAGAGTGAAAGGGAGATGAGAGTTGATACTGGACCACTGGAAAATGATGCTGGTGAAGTAGTAATGGGGGACAAAGAAATGGCAGATGAACTTAATGAACAATCTTCACTGTCTTTTCTGGTCAGCACCGCCCCCACTTGTCCCATTTAACCTGTCTCATTACGGGTGGACTTTAGGACCCGGGGGAGCTCAGGACCTGCCGCCCGCAACTGGTGCTGAATTCCCGGTGTTTCTGTTCGGTTGACGGATGCGGTGAACGAGTTAAAATTAATCGATCAACAATTCTCATCTCGTGTTTATTTCACTCCATAGAACCATAGAACACTACCGCACAGAAAACAGGCCATTTGGCGCTTCTAGTCTGTGCGGAAACTTTATTCCGCTCGTCCCATTGACCTGCACCCAGTCCGTAACCCTCCAGACCTCTCCCATCCAGGTATCTATCCAATTTATTCTTAAAACTTAAGAGTGAGCCCGCATTTACCACGTCAGATGGCAGCTCGTTCCACACTCCCACCACTCTCTGAGTGAAGAAGTTCCTCCTAATGTTCCCCCTAAAGCTTTTCCCTTTCACCGTAAAACCATGTCCTCTCATATTTATCTTTCCTAATCTAAATGGAAAGAACTTACTCGCATTTACTGTCTATACCCCACATAATTTTGTAAACCTCTATCAAATCTCCCCTCATTCTTCTACGCTTCAAGGAATAAAGTCCTAACCTGTTCAATCTTTCCCTGTAACTCAACTCCTGAAGACCTGGCAACATCCTAGTAAATCTCTGCACTCTTTCAATCTCTCCAGCCTCTCCATGGATACCTCATGTCTGAACTTTCTGAACTAACCTCCCATGTGGGACCTTGTCAAAGGCCTTACTACAGTTCATGTAGACAACATCCACAGCCTTTCCTTCACCTACTTAGTTGGTAACCCCCTCGAAAAACTCTTTGAGAGTCATTAAACACGATCTAACATGCACAAAGCCATACTGACTATCCTTAATCAGCCCTTGGCTGTCCAAATACTTGTAAATCCGATCTCTCAGAACATCTTACAATAATTTACATACTACTGATGTCAGGCTCACTGGCCTGTAATTACCTGGTTTACTATTGGAGCCTTTTTTAAACAACGGAATAACATGAGCTACCCTCCAATCCTCCAGCACTGCACCCGTAGCTGAGGACATTTAAAATATTTCTGTCAGGGCCCCTGCAATTTCTACTCTAGTCTCTCTCAAGGTCCGAGGAAATATCAAGTCAGGCCCGGGGGATTTATCTACCTTTATTCGCTGTAAGGCAGCAAGCACCTCCTCCTCTTTAATCTACAAATGTTCCATGACACTACTGCTTGTTTCCCTTCCTTCCATATACACTATGCCAGTTTCCTGAGTAAATACTGATGCAAAAAAACTGTTTAAGATCTCCCCCATCTCGTGAGGCTCCACACATAGACGACCACTCTGATCTTCTAGGGGACCAATTTTGTCCCTTACTGTCCTTTTACTCTTAATATACTTGTAGAAACCCTTCAGGTTTTCCTTCACATTATCTGCCAAAGCCACCTCATGTCTTCTTGTTGCCTTCCTGATTTCCTTCTTTAGTATTTTCTTAAGTATTCTATACTCTTCAAGTAACTCATTTGCTCTTTGTTGCCTCTACCTGCTATACACTTCTCTCTTTTTCTTAACCAGATCACCAATATCCCTTGAAAACCAAGGTTCCCTATGCCTGTTAACTTTGTCTTTAATCCTGACAGGAAAATGCAAACTCTGCACCCTCAAAATTTCACATTTGGAGGCCTTCCACTTACTGAACACATCCTTGTCAGGGGAAAAAAAACTTATCCCAATCCACTCTTCCTAGATATTTTTTCATTTCCACAAAATTGGCCCTTCTCCAATTTAGAACCTCAACTCGAGGACCAGACCTATCCTGATCCATAATTAACTTGAAACTAATGACATTATGGTCACTGGACCCAAAATGTTCGCCTACACATACTTCTGTCACCTGACTGTCTGGTTTCCTAATAGGAGATCAAGTATTGCATCCTCTCTTGTAGGTGCCTCAATATATTGATTTAGAAAACTTTCCTGAAAACATTTCACTAACTCCAAGCCATCTAGCCCTATTACAGTTTGGGAGTCCCAGTCAATATGTGGAAAGTTAAAATCCCCTACTATTACAACTTCCTTTTCTTACATTGGTCTACTATCTTTATACAGATTTGCTCTTCCAATTCTCTCTGACTATTGGGCGGGCGGTCTATAATACACCCCTATCAGTGTGGTCACACCTTTCCCGTTCCTCAGCTCCACCCATATGACCTCTGTAGACAAGCCCTCCGGTCTGTCCTGTCCTGCACAGCTGTGATATTTTCCCTGACTGGTAATGCCACTCCTCCCCCTTTCATCCCTCCCCCTCTATCACATCTGAAACAACAAATATTTCTATCATGTATAAACCTTAGGTGAGAGGTTATCTTTTTGTATTAATGTATTAAAAATAAATTATAAATTCTACCAATGGAACCTCTTACTAAAGGATTCATATTCAAAATAGTATCCAACAAATCAGATTCTTGCATATATGGAAACTTAGATAATTATTTTTGTAAAAAATTTCTAACCTGAAGATATTGCAGAAAGTGTGTATGAGAGAATATTTTCTAATGAACTCTTCAAAAGTCATCAATCGACCATCACAAAATAAATGATAATAAAAATAAATAAATCTGCAAAAAAATATAGATCCCCTTAATCACTAAAGATTAAACAAGTTTGGGAGAGAGGAATTAATGTGACCTTTGTTAATGAAGATGGTCAATTCTGCTTTAATATGTGCCAATCAGTGTTTAATTCAATTTAAAATTGTTCACTGTTACTATTTAACAAAGGAGAGACTATCCAAAATATTTCCTAACATAGACAATTATTGCAATAGGTGTAAAACTGAAGTAGCCACTTTTTCACATATGTTCTGGTCATGTTCTTCATCAAAATCATTTTGGAAATCTTTATTTTCTACAATTTCTAAAGCTCTGAAAATTAATTTACAGCCTAATGTACAAACCTTTGATTTCTGTCTATACATGCAGTCCTCGCATGACCTTTATCCTCCTCCACCTCACTATCTGCTCTAACACTCTGGTTCCCCTCCGTCTGCAAATCTAGTTTAACCCCCTCCCCCCGCAGCACTGGCAAATCTACCCGCAAGAATGTTGGTCCCCCTCCAGTTCCGGGGCAAACCATCCCGTCGGAACAGGCCCCACCTTCCCGGGAACAAACCCCAATTGTCCAGAAACATGAAGCCCTCCCTCCTGCACCATCTCCTTAGCCACGTATTTGGCTGCACTCTCTGCACATTTATATTTACAGGGACTTTACTCCTGACGCCGGTCCCGGGACCCGACCCGTTTACAGACCTGGAGCGGAACCGGAGCAGATTCTCAGCCACTGGTTTACATCCCCAGTCACGAAGACAGGATAAAGTTTCCCCGTGAATTTATTCCCAGTGAAGGTGTGGAGATGGGACTTGGTCTCCGCGTTGTAAAATGAAACTGTCCCGGACTCGTAACTGAGATAAACTCCCACCCTCCCGGGGATGGGACCGGCAGCGAGACGGGACTCGGGGGAGGGGAGACCGGACACGTCATAATCCCGATGTAACACGTCACCATCCCGCCCGATGATCCAGAATCCGGTCTCCGGACTCAGACTGACCCCTCCCTTCCTCTCCACAGACTCTGCGGCGACTCCCAGACACCAGACCCGAATCCCCGTCACCTCCACCTCCCAGTAATGTCTCCCCGATGTGAATCCCTCCGATCCCAGCACACAAGACCAGTATGTGAATCTCTTCCCGGTGTCAGGGAGATTCCTCCGGGTCCCGGTCGGTCTCAGGTCAGGGTGAATCTCACACTCTTCCGATCCTCAGACACCTCGAGCCACGGATGCGCCGTTTCCACATCCAGGGTGACAGAGACTGGGGGGAGAAGCAGAGAATTAGAGAGTCCTCGGGGTTCGGGGGGAGACTCGGACAGCGCGGCCCCGGGGATCGGGGGGATGTTTGACCCGACGAAAGCGGGTGGACAACTAATGTCTCCCCAAGGGTTTTCCACTGAACAGGGAAACATCCTCCCTGACTCCTGCCTGTTGACCCCTGAAAGAATTTTGTGTTTCCATGAGATCTCCTCTCATTCTTCAAAACTGGGAACAGAGAACATACAATCGGACAGCACAGGAACAGACCCGTCATACAATGTTCACATTCATTTGTGAGTGTGAAGTGGGGGAGTGTGATGGTTTGAGACAGTAAAGGAGGTGATAATGGGAACCAGTAGGGGAGAGATGAATGGCAGATTGAACCAGGAGGGGGAGGGGTGGAAACCCCGTGGGTGAACTGTGTGTCTAGAGTTAATGAGAAGCTAGAGGGGGCAAAGATGGCAGGTGAGGATGACTTTGTCCCCTTTCCCACAACCCCATCCCCCGCAGCCCCTGATTAGGACAGGGGATGAATTTGCAGGGACCCTTAAGCAACACAGGTCCTGATGAAGTGTTTCAGTCTGAACTGTGGACTGTTTACTCTTTTCCATAGAAACTTCCCGGCCTGCTGTTCCCCCAACAATTTGTGTGTGTTACTCTGCTTTAAATATACTCAATTATTTGGCCTCAACAGTTGCCTGTGGCAGATTCACTATCCTGTGGATAAAGGAATTCCTCCTCATCTCTGTCCTAAATGGACATCCCTATAGTCGGAGGCTGTGCTTACCGTTCTCGACCCACCCACATCCTCCCAACATCAACTCTCTCCAGACAGGTGTCAGAGAGATCTGGCGAGATCCTTCATCAGGACCTGTGTAGCTTGGATTACCAGCATCTGCAGATTTTCTCCTGTTTGATTTTTAAAGCAGAAGTTAATAAGTAAACATCTTGATTAGTCAGAATCTCAAAAGTTATGGGGAGGAGGCGGGAGAATAGGGTTGATGGGGATAATAAATCAGGTATTCTGCTAAACTCCCGTGAGTACAGGCCCAGAACCATCAAACACTACTCATATGTTAACACTTTCATTCCCGGAATCATTCTTCTGAATCTTCTGGACCCCCTACAATGCCAGTACATGTTTTCCGATAGAGGAGACCCAAAACTGCTCACAATACTCCAAGTGTGGTCTGATCAATGCCTTATAAAACCTCAGAATTACATCCTTGCTCTTGTATTCTAATCCTCTCGAAATGAAAGCAAACATTGAGTTTGCCAATCTTACCACTGACACAAACTGCAAGTTAACCTTCAGGGAATCCTGCACAAGGACACCCATGTCCCTTTGCACCTCTGATTTTTGAATTTCGCCCTGTTTACAGAATTGTCTATGTGTTTAATTCCTTCGACCAAAGTCGTACCTGCCTAAGTTTGTACCTGCAAAAATCTACCTGTGCTACAAGATCCTTATTCCGTATACTGGTACATTCAAATAGGACCATAAGACAAAGCAGCAGAAGCCGGCCATTCGGTCGATTGAATCTGCTCCGCCATTTTATCATGAGCTGATCCATTCTCCCATTTTCCCACTCCCCCACCTTCTCACCATGACCTTTGATGCCCTGGCTACTCACATACCTATCAATCTCTGTCTTAAATACAACCAATGACTTGGTCTCCACTGCCGCAAGAAATTCACAGATTCACCACCCTCTGGCTAAAAAAATTTCTTCGCATCTCCGTTCTGAATGGGCACCCTTCAATCCTTAAGTCATGCTCTCTTGTACTAGACTCCCCCACCATGGGAAACAACTTTGCTACATCCACTCTGTCCATGCCTTTTAACGTTCAAAATGTTTCTGTGAGGTTCCCCTTCATTCTTCTAAACGCCACGGAGTACAGTCTAAGAGCGGTCAAATGGTCCTCATATTAACCCTCTCATTCCCGGAATCATTCTAGTGAATCTTCTCTGAACCCTCTCCATTGTCAGAACATCCTTTCTTAAATAAGGAGCCCAAAACTGCACATAGTATTCCAAGTGAGGTCTTACCAGTTCCTTATAGAGCCTCAACATCACATCCCTGCTCCTATACTCTATTCCTCTAGAAATGAATGCCAACATTTCATTCGCCTTCTTCACCACCGACTCAACCTGGAGGTTAACCTTAAGGGTATCCTGCACGAGCACTCCCAAGTCCCGTTGCATCTCAGAACTTTGAATTCTCTCTCCATTTAAATAATAGTCTGCCGTTTATTTCTTCTACCAACGTGCATGACCACACACTTTTCAACATTGTATTTCATTTGCCATTTCTTTGACGATTCTCCTAGTCTATCCAAGTCTCTCTACAGACTCTCTGTTTCCTCAGCACTACTGGCCCCTCCACTTATCTTTGTATCATCAGCAAACTTAGCCACAAAGCCATCTATTCCATAATCCAAATCGTTGATATACAACGTAAAAAGAAGTGGCCCCAACACGGACCCCTGTGGAACACTACTGGTAACCGGCAGCCAACCAGAATGGGATCCTTTATTTCCACTCTGTTTCCTGCCAATCAGCCAACGCTGTATCCACATATGTAAATTTCCAGTAATTCCATGGGCTCTTATCTTGTTTAGCAGCCTCATGTGCGGCACCTTGTCAAAGGCCTTCTGAAAATCCAAATACACAACATCCACTGCATCTCCCTTGTCTAGCCTACTTGTAATCTCCTCAAAAAATTTCAATGGGTTTGTCAGGCAGGATTTTCTTTCAAGGAAACCATGCTGAGTTTGGCCTATCTTATCATATGCCTCCAGGTACTCTGTAACCTCATCCTTGACAATTGACTCCAATAACTGCCCAACCACCGATGTCAAGCTAACAGGTCTATAATTTACTTTTTGCTTCCTTGCCCCCTTCTTAAATACCAGAGTGGCATTTTCAATCTTCCACTCCTCCGGAACCATTGCCAGAGTCTACTGACTTTTGAAAGATCATTGCTAATGCCTCCGCGATCTCCACAGCTACTTCCTTCAAAACTCAAGGGTGCATTCCATCTGGTCCTGGAGATTTATCTACCCTCAGACTATTCAGCTTCCTGAGTACTTTCTCTGTCGTAATTGTGACTGCGCACACTTCTCTTCCCTGACACCCTTGAGTGTCCGGTATACCGCCGATATCTTCCTCAGTGAGGACTGATGCAAATACTCGTTCAGTTCCTCAGCCATCTCCTTATCTCCCATTACAATTTCTCCAGCATCATTTTCTATCGGTCCTATATCCACTCTCACCTGTTTTGTTACTCTTTTAATACTTGAAAAAGCTTTTAGTATCTTCTTTGATATTATTTGCTAGCTTCCTTTCATAGTTCATCTTTTCCCTCTTAATGGCCTTCGTAGATTTCTTTTGTAAGCTTTTAAAAACTTCCCAATCCTCTGTCCTCCCACTAATTTTTGCTTCCTTGAATGCCCTCTCCTTTGCTTTTACTTTGGCTTTCACTTCTCTTGTCATCCACAGTCGCATCCTTTTTCCATTCGAAAATTTCTTCTTTTTTGGAATATATCTGTGTTGCACCTTCCTCACTTCTCGCATAAACTCCAGCCACTGCTGCTCTGCCGTCCTCCCGCTAGTGTCCCTTTCCAGTCAAATTTGGCCAGTTCCTCTCTCGTGCCACTGTAATTTCCTTTACTCCACTGAAATACCGACACATCTGATTTCGGCTTCTCTTTCTCAAATTTCACAGTGAACTCAATCATGTTACGGCCACTGCCTCCTAACGGTTCCTTCACCTCAATCTCTCTAATCACCTCTGGTTCATTACACAATATCCAATCCAGTACCTCTGATCCCCTAGTGGGCTCAACAACAAGCTGTTCTGAAAAGCCATCTCGTAGACATTCTACAAATTCTCTGTCTTGAGATCCAGTGTTGACCTGATTTTCCCAATCCACTCGCATGTTAAAATCCCCCCCAATTATCATAACACTGCCCTTCTGGCAAGCCTTTTCTATTTCCTGCTGTAATTTGTAGTCCACCTCACTGCAGCTGTTAGGAGGCCTGTAGATAACTGCCATCAGGGTCGTTTTACCCCTGCGATTTCTTAGCTCAACCTATAAAGATTCTTCCGATCCTACGTCACCTCTTTCTAATGATTTAATATCATTTCTTACCAATAAAGCCACGGCACCCCCTCTGCCTACCTGCCTGTCCTTCCGATACACCGTGTATCCTTGGACGTTCAGCTCTCAGAGACATGCATCCTTTACCCACGTCTCAGTGATGGCCACAACATTATACCTGCCAATCTGTAGCTGTACGACAAGATCATCCACCCTATTCCTTATGCTGTGTGTATTTAAGTATAACACCTTAAGTCCAGTATTTGATACTTTTTGCATTGATTGCACTGCAACTCATCCCAGTGGCTGCAAATTTGCCCCATCACATGCCTGTCCTTCCTGACATCTTTACTGCTCACTATCTTAGATTTATTTCTGTTTTCCCCCTCCTCTACTCTATCATTCCGGTTTCCCATCCCCCCTGCCAAATTAGTTTAAACCCTCCCTAACAGCTCTATTAAACATTCCCGCTATGGTTCAGGTGTAACCCGTCCTTTTTGAACAGGTAATACTTCCCCCTGAAGAGATCCCAATGATCCAAGAATCTGAAGCCCTGCCCCCTGCACCAGTCTCTCAGCCACGCATTCATCTGCCTGATCCTACTATTCTTGCCCTCGCTAGCACGTGGCACAGGTAGCAATCCTGAGATTACTACCCTGGAGGTCCTGCTTCTCAGCTTCCTTCCTAACTCCTGGAAATCACTCTTCAGGACCTCCTCCCTTTTCCTCTCTATGTCATTGGTACCAACATGTACCAAGACAGCTGGCTGCTCGCCCTCTCCCTTCAGAATATCCTCGACCCGATCCGAGACATCCCGTACCCTGGCACCTGGGAGGCAACACACCATGCGGGTATCTCTACCAGGCTCACAGAATCTCCTGTCTGTTCCCCTGACTATGGAATCCCCTATGACTACTGCATTCCTCTTCTCCCTCCTTCCCTCCTGCACAACAGCGCCAGGCTCAGTGCCAGAGACCCGGTCACCGTGGCCGTCCCTTGTCAGGTCATCCCCCTCAACAGCATCCGAAACGATATACTTGTTGCTGAGGGGGGCAGCCACGGGGGTGCTCTCCACTATCCGGGCATTTCCCTTCCCTCTCCTGACAGTCACACAGTTTTCTGACCCCTGTAGCCTAGGGATGACTACCTCCCTGTAGCTCCTGTCTATCACCTCTTCATTTTCTCTAATAAGCAGTAGGTCATCAAGCTGCAGCTCCAGATCCCTAACACGGTCTCCGAGGAGCTGAATCTCGGTTCACCTGGTGCAGATGTGACTATCAGGGAGGCTGGAGGTCTCCCAGGATTCCCACATCTGACACCCTGAACAAAGCACTAACCCTGCAGACATGCTACCTAACTCTACAGGAATGAAACAAAGAAAGATAGGTCAACTCACCCACTTACTTCGCCAAACACACAAACTTTTTAAACCGTTAGCTAATGTGCCCTGCTGTTCCCCCGTCTATCCGGGCCGATTTGCCAAGGGGAGAAAAAAAGAGTCGGTGCCTCGCTCTTGGCTCTTCCCGTTACCGTCTAAGCCCGTTGAGCCAAAGCCCTACACTCTGCTGCCACCCACTCCGCTGCCCGCTGTATAGGGTGGTCATCTTTTTAAACTCTCCGCGCTGTCCTGCGCAGTCTTGCCGTTCTTGTACGCAAAGTTTTTTACAGAACTGCCTTCCTTCAGAATTTAGCTCCCACGCCGCCCTTCTTGTCCCAATCTAAAAAAACACTTTCAGTCCTGTATTCATCAACCTATTCCACACTGTCCACATGAAATTCAGCAATGCCTTTGATGTCGATGATAGACCACACTTGGAGCATTGTCTGCATTTCCAGTTCCCGAATATGGGGAGGATGTCATTACGCTGGACAGGAGGCTTCAGGAGGATGTTACCAGGACTGGGGGCTTGGGTTAAAAGCAGAGAGTGGATAAGCTTGGGCTATTCAGCTGTAGTGTAGGATGTTCAGGTATGACCCCTTATCGAGGGAAATAATTCATAAGGAGCTTAAATAACATTTCTTTTTCCAAGAAATGGGAGTACAGAACCAGAGGCCTCAGATTGAAAGTGAGACGGGAAATTTTTCTGAGTGGTCTATCGGGTAACATTCTCGTAGAGAGGGAAGTTGGTAAATGGAATTTGCCCTCAGACGCTGTAGAAACAGGTAAAAATAAAATATTTTAAAATAAATTTGGGCAGGTACACAGATGGGAAATGGTTAGAGGGATGGGAGGGGGCAAACACACACAAATGGGCCATGCTCAAGAAGACATCTTAGTATTGCAGATTGATGAAGTGGGCCGTGAGTTCAACATCCGTCAAACCCTCCCAGATCATCCTCCTGAGGAATCTCATCCCGGAGTCTGTCTGTGAAGTGTTGATGTGACGTCACGTCAGAGGGCAGCTCAGTGCCACAGAACAGACAGACTGGGTAAGGACGGCAGATTTCAATCCTAAATGGGAATTTGTTCTGTTTCTGTGGCCGTGTGTCACACGTGATTGAGTTGTTTAAATGAATAAATGACTGTCTCTGAAGAGACTGGTTTCCAGGTTACTGAGGGAAATAACAACGTACATTGCTGAGGCTCTGACTACAATCTGCCAGTCCTTCCTGTGTATGTGTGTGAGGGAGCTTTGCCAGGCCGGTTATGCTGTGTGTGCTTCTCCCGAGATGAAATCTTGACCCATGTCAATGCTTGTTGGTGTGTCCGAGCTCATTCTCACAATGCTTCAATGTAGTGGTCTGATCACCATAAGACATAGGAGCAGAATTAGACCATTTGCCTATCGAGTCTGCTCCGCCATTCAATCATGTCTGATCGTTTTTTTTCCCTCCTCAGCCCCACGACCTGGCCTTCTCCCCATAACCTTTGATGCTGTGTCCAATCTAGAACCTATCAATCTCTGCCTTAAATACACCCAACAAGTTCCACAAATTCACCAGCTGCTGGCACAAATTTCTCTGCATCTGTTTTAAATAGACGCCCCTCAATCTTGAGGCTGTGCCCTCTTGTGCTAAACTCCACCGCCATGGGAAACATCCTTTCCACATCTACTCTGTCTAGGACTTTCAATATTCGAAAGGTTTCAATGAGATCCCCCCTCATCTTTCTAATTTCCAGCGAGTACAGACACAGAGCTATCAAAAGTTCCTTGTATGATAACCCTTTCATTCCTGGAATCAACCTTATGAAATGAACCTACTGCAATGCCAGCACATCTTTTCTTAGATGAGGAGCCCAAAACTGTTCACAATACTCAAGGTGAGGCTTCACCAGTGCCTTATAAAGCCTCAGCATCACATCCCTGCTCTTGGATTGAATGCTATCTAAACCCCTTGAATTGAATGCTAACATTGGATTTGCCTTCCTCACCACTGTCTCTACCTGCAAGTTAACCTTTAGGGTGTTCTGCAGAATGACTGCTAAGTCCATTTTCAACTCAGCTTTTTGGGTTTTCTCCCCATTTGAAAAAAAAATCTGCACATTATTTCTACGACCACAGTGCATGGCCATGCATTTTCCAACATTGTATATCACTTGCCACTTTCCTTCCCATTCTCCTCATTCAAGTCCTTGTCCAGTCTAACTGTTTCCTCAACACTACCCGCCCCTCCACCAATCTTTGTATTATCTGCAAACTTGGAAACAAAGCCATCTGTTCTAGGACAAGAGGGTATTAATTCAGGATTGAAGGACGTCCTTTTAGAACTGAGATGTGGAGAAATTACGTTAGTCAGTGTGTGGAAAATCTGTGGAATTTGTTGCCACAAGTGGCTGTTAAGGCCAAGGCATATTTAAGGCAGAGATAGATAGGTTCTTGATTAGCCAGGGCATCAAAGGGTATAGGGTGAAATCAGTGGAGCGTGGATGACCGGAAGAATTGGATCTGCTCATGACTGAATGGAGGCACGAGTCACTTGCAGCCAACCAGAAAAGGATCCCTTTACTCTCATTCGCTGTTTCCCCACCAATCAGCCAATGTTCTAACCATGCCTGTAACTTTTCTGTAATACCATGGCCTCTTAACCTGGTTACCACCTTCATGTGTGGCACCTTGTCAAAGGCCTTCCGAGATTCCAAATATACAACATCCACTGCATCCCCTTTATCGATCCTGCTTGTAATCTCCTCAAAGAATCCCAGCAGGTTTGTCAGGCAGGATCTTCCCTTAACGAAGCCATGCTGACTTGTCCTATCTTGTCCAGGGTCACCAAGTATTCCATAGCCTCATACTCCAATTTCTTCCCAACCACAGAGGTGAGGCTAACTGGTCAATAATTTCCTTTCTGCTGCCTTCCTCCTTACTTAAAGAGCTAAGTGACATTTGCCATTTTCCAGTCCTCTGGCACCATGCCAGGGTCCAGTGATTTTTGAAAGATCATTTGAAATGCCTCCACAAGTCTACTGCAACCTCTTTCCGAACACTAGGGTGCAGTTCATCTGGTCCGGGTGACTTATGTACCTTTAGGTTTTTCAGCTTTTTGAGCACCTTCTCCCTTGTAACAGTAACTGCACTCACTTCTCTTCCCTCGCACTCTTCAACACCGGGCACAGTGCTAGTGTCTTCCATTGTGAAGACTGGTGCAAAATATTTGGTTCATCTGCCATCTCTTTATCCCGCGTTATTATACATCCGGCCTCATTTTCTACCGGTCCTATATCCACTCTTATGTCTGTTTTTTTTTACAATACTTGAAAAACAATTTGAAATTGTTTGCTAACTTATTTTACAAAGACAGGTGTGTAAAAAGGGCCTGAAGGATCATTGGAGACCAGAGTCACCCCAACCACAAACTGTACCAGTTGCTACCATCCGGGATATGGTACCACAGATTAAAAGCCAGGAGCAACAGGCTCCGGGACAGCTTCTTCAACCAGGCCATCAGACTGATTAACTCATGCTGACACATCTGTATTTCTATGTTATATTGACCAGCATGTTATACATATAATTCATCATAAATTACTATAAATTGCACATTGCACATATAGATGGAGACGTAACGTAAAGATTTTTAATCCTCATGTATATGAAGGATGTAAGTAATAAAGTCAATTCAATTTAAATCAATTTCTTCGTTATTTTTCCCCTCCCAATCATCCTTTTAGTTCCTCTCTGTAGATATTTAAATGCTTCCCAATCCTCTGTCTTCCTACTAATTTTTGCTTAGTTGTATGCCCTCTCTTTTGTCTTTACATTAACTTGTTTTCCCTTGTCAGCCACGGTTGTATTATTTTGCCATCTGAGTATTTTTTTTAATTTTTGAAATACATCTATCCTTCAGCTTCCTCATTTTCCCAGAACTGACACCATTTCTGCTCTGCTCTCATCCCTGCCAGCATCTCCTTCCAATTTGCTTTGGCCAACTCCTCTCTCAGACCACTGTAATTTCTTTTACTTCTCTGAAATACTACAACGTCAGACTGTACTGTCTCCTTATCAAATTTCAAGTTGAACTCAGTCATGTTGTGAGCACTGCCTCCTAAGGTTTCTTTTAACTACTCACCTCTGGTTCAATACATAACACCCAATCCAGTAGGGCTGTTCCGCGAGTAGGCTCAACGACAAACTGCTCTAGAAAGCCATCACATTGCATTCAACAAACTCACTCTCTTGAGATCCTTTACCAACCTGATTTCCCCAATTGACCTGCATGTTGAAATCTCCCATAGTTATCATAACATTGTCCTTTTCATCAGCCTTTTCTATTTCCGGTTGTAATCTGTGGGCCTCAACCCACTGACTGTTGGGAGGCCTGAATATGACTGGTGTCAGTGGCATTTTTACTTTTGCAGTTCCTTACCTCAACCCACAAGATTCAACATCTTCAATCCTATGTCACATCTTGCTACTGATTTACCAGCAGAGCCACACCACCCAATCAGCCTTCCTTCCTTCCTTCCTCCGATACATTGTGTAATCTTGAACATTCAGATCCCAACAACAACCATCCTTCAGTCAAAATTCCGTGATGGCCAGAACATCATACCTAACAATCGGTAATAGTGCAACAAGATCATCCACCTTATTTCTCATACTCCATGCATTGAGATATAACACTTTGTGTACTGTATCTGCTACCCTTTTTAACTCTGCATCCCTAATGCACTGATACTCACCCTGCTGGCTGCAATTTTGTCCTCTCATCTGTCCACCCTATCTGACAGTCTGACTATCTTTGCATTTTACGATCAGTCCTATCCCTTCACTCCAGTTCCACCCCCCCCCCCCACCAAATTAGTTCAGACCCTCCCCAACTGCTCTATCAAACCTCTCTGTGAGAATATTGTTCTCCCTCGGGTCGAGGTGCGACCCATCCCTTTTGAGCAGGTCATTCCTCCACCAGATGAGATCCCAATGATCCAAGAACCTGAATCCCTGTCCCCAGCACCATCTTCTCAGCCACGCTCTATCTGTCAAATTATCCTGTTTCTACCCTCACCAGCACGTGGCACAGGCAGCAATCCAGAAATTACAACCCTGGGGGTACTGCTTCAGAGCTTTCCAACAAGCTCTCCAAATTCTATTTTCAGGGCCTATTTGCTTTTACTTCCAATGTCATTGTCACAAATTTACCAAGATATCTGGCTCTTTTCCCTCCCTCTCTAAAATGCTGCGGACACGATTCGAGGCATCCCTGACCCTGGCAGCGAGGAGGCAACATACCATTCGGGTGTCCCGTTCACATCAATAGATTCTCCTGTCTGTTCCCCTGACGATTCAGTCCCCGATCACGACCACTCCCCTCTTCTGCCTCTAACAACAGTGAGAGATGCTGATCCGGAAGGGGGAAGACCTGTGTCAGTCAGAGTCTGCACTCTCAGGGCACATGAAGGACTTGTGTATTTTCCTGACAATCCCGGTCACCACACTGATACCCGCTTTTATTCCCTAAAATATTATCGTCAGTATTAAATTCCCAGTTCCTCTGGTAGATCCAAACTCATGTCCTGGTGTGTTAGTGCATTTGACTGGTATCAGGACACAGTGGTTCATCTGCCAGTCCCGTGTATTGGTTGTATTGTGACCCTGTGCTAGTGTGTCCAGGGGTCTGACATCTCCAGCTGCCCATGTGACAGTGATGCCTCCCAGTCAGTGGGGTTGATGTGAAATAAACTTCAGTTCCCCTTCAGCCCAGTATTTCAGACAATCTTTGCCTCAAATTGGAACTAAATTGAGCTTCATAAACAAGGAGAAATGAATCTTTGTAAGTTTTACCTCGATTAATAGCATCAAGCGTTTCTCTCAGCACTGTTTTCAACAAATAGGGGTGATCGAATTTTTCAACCGGTAGGGTCTCATCTGTCACTGACAATTCCTGGACATTGTCATTAATCCTGTAAATATTAAACTGCTGGTTATAAATTGCTGTTCTGAACTATTTTACAAATACATTCAGGGTTTCAGTAAAGAGCCTGACCTACCTCCTATTCCGACGAGCTTCCTCCTGAAATAAATAAAACACAAATCCGATTAGACTTGGACTTACTGTCCATATCCTGAATTTCATCCAAATCATTACAAGGTCTTGAAAATTCCCACTCCCGCAATCACTCACACACACGGACAATACAGAACCACGGGGTAAATTACAGGGAAAATTTCTGAATGTCAGACCATTACCGAGAGGATGAAACTTACAGTGAAAACAGGATAGGGTTTGCACCTTCATCTAGATATGACGTTAGTGTGATAGGATGGAGGAGTTTAAGATCTGTAATGGATTTAATTGTGTGCAGGTGGAGAAAGTACCTCTATTTATGGGGAGACTTGTGGGGAGATGTAATTCCAGATGGATTTTAACAAATTCCACTAGAAATTTAGTGAGGAGGATGTGGAACTCAGTGCCACAGGAGTGGTTGAAATGGAACGGCAGAGACTGAATGTAATGGGGAGGCTGGATAAATACGTGTGGGACCAGGGAGTTCGGGCACTGTTGCTGGGTGTGGTGAGTAGGTGGGTGGAGGATTGTGAAGCATGGAAACTGATAGAAGATGGACCTAATGGCCTGTTAATGGAGAAAGGGATATAATCCCATTTGAAATTTATCCAAAAAATAAAGAGACAGTGAAAGATTCCCTAATCTGATGGAAACAGGATACAGAAGAGAAGTCTGATGGGTGGGTCACATTCTTTGCTCTCACCGATTGACAGAGAGACCCTCACACCCACCGCACCAGACACACTCACAGCCTATGACTGGAACTGGGTGTTAATGGGAGTTTTAGAGGATACTTTATGTAGAATTAAGGACACAGACAGCAACTCTGTGTTGTGGTCAGAGTAAATAATTTCAGAGAAATTTGCATTCTGTCCTGGGATGTACAGAAGTTGTGGAAGTCCAGTTTTGGGACAATAGACAATAGGTGCAGGTGTAGGCTATTCGACCCTTCTAGCCAGCACCGCCATTCACTGTGATCATGGCTGATCATACACAATCAGTACCCCGTACCTGCCCTCTCCCCATATCCTTTGACCCCGCTATCTGTAAGAGCTCTATCTAACTCTCTCTTGATAGCATCCAGGGACTTGGCCTCCACTGCCTTCTGGGGCAGAGCATTCCACATATCCACCACTCTCTGGGTGGAAAAAGTTTTCCCGCATCACTGTTCTAAATGGCCTACCCCTTATTCTTAAACTGTGGCCTCTAGTTCTGGACTCACCCATCAGCGGGAACATGCTTCCTGCCTCCAGCGTGTCCAATCCCTTAATAATCTTATTATTATGGGACAACAACAATCCTGAATAGTTACATCAATTGTCTGGTGAGAAACAGTTTACTGACATTTGTAAATGCTATGTGTAGGAGCAACACGTCTGTTTTCTGTCTGCATTGTATTCTGTGTTACGTATTTATTACGATAACCAGTCTGGTGTTTATTATGGTAACTCGTCACGTGAGTGGGGACGTGGTAAAAGCGAAATTAAAAGGTTACGTCTCTGTACTTTGTTCTGGGCAGTTTTGAGCTGGGGACGGGCGGATGACATTCTGTTCTTGACCGCTGTGTTGCAGCTTACTTTACAGTGAATTACCCTGAAGTTTGATCGCTTCAAGATTGTATTTTGCTAATGAAGGACTGAAAGCGTATCTTGGACATTTTGAAATGTCATTATTGGAGTGATGGGAGGGCACATCATGCAAGTATAACAACTTGTGTGAGGTCACCAGCAGCGACAATTGATTTGTTAGAACTGGCCTCTATGCTGTGTTTATTTCAAATATACCACTGTTCATTTAGTTCAATTTGACAGAAATAAATTGAAAATGTAATCCCTCACCTTGAGAAATATCACACTGTCTTTTTGATCCATCTGTTCCTTTAACTTTGAAATTTCCTCCTGAATAATCCTTATATTCTTTTGAATCTCCCGAAGATTCTTCTCCATTGGATTGAGAATCCTCTTCACTTCTTCCCTGAGATCCCTGAGTAAGCTCTGCTCTTTCTCAGTGATAATCTGGCGCAGTTCAGCAAACTGGGATGTGATGTGGGACTGAAGGCTGTGTGACTGTTCCTGTTGAATGAAAGGTGAAGATTAATATACTGCATTGCTGTGCTCTGTTTCCTTTTGTCGTTAAGTTCGGTCTATTGGAGTCCATGCTACTTCTGAGTGCATTCCCGTCAACACCATTCACTCACATTTTCCTGAAACCTACTCTCACTTATTGACCCATAAACCCCATCTGATTCACGCACACCCTCCCCACCTTTACAAGGTTAACGGTAATTAGCCATTCATCCAGCATGTCGTTGTGATGTGTCGGTGTCTCTCGTGGTCACAGGGAGAACATGCAAACTCCACAGACAGCAGCAGAGGTCAGGATCGAACCCAGGTCACTGGAGCTGCGATTCTCGGCTATTCTGCATTAAATCGAGCAAAACTCGACAGTAACATCAGAAATTCCGCTCAGGAAGCCTCACCAGAACTCCGGAAATCTTCTCTTTCTGTTGCTGCTCCTTTTCCTGGAAGTCTGATTTTTTTTTTGTGAGAGAGTCTAAGGAAGATTTTAGCTGATCCTGGAAGTCAGAGCGTGAAGGAAATAGAAACAAAGATGCATCAAAAGAAACAGGTGATCAAACCCGATTATCACACAAAATGCCGGAGGAACTCAGTGAGTCAGGCAGCATCTATTCAGGGGAAATAAACAGCCGGTGTTCCGGGATGAGACCCTTCATTAGGACTGGGAAGGAATGGGACAGATGCCAGAATAAAAAGGTTGGGTATGAGAACCAGCTGACAGGTAACGGGTGAGACAACGTGAGGGGGAACGTGGGGGAGGGTGATGAAGTGAGAAGCTAGGAGGGGACAGGTGGAAGAGGTAAAGGGCTGGAGAAGAAGGAATCTAATACGAGAGGACAATCGACCATGGAAGAAACGGGAGGAACTGGGCTGTTTGCGGCCCTGAATGGTGACGAGGGAGGAGGTTAGGAGTCAGGTGTAGCACTTGTCCCGCTTGCAGGTGTCAGTGCCAGGAGGGAGATCAGTGGGGAGGAGCGAGTGGATAAGGGCGATACAGTATGGGGAGCGATCCGTATAGAGAGCGGAGAGTTGTGGGGAGGGGTGGGTCTGGACTGTTGGAGGGAGAGATTTGTTTGCTGGTAGCATCCCGTTGGATGGTGAAAGTTGCAAAGAATGAAGTGTTGGTTATGGAGGCTCGTGTGATGGTATGTAGGACAAAGGAAATGTGTTAAGTATTAAATTAACTTTAGTTTTACCTTGTAGGTTTTAACGGCTTCTTTAATCGGCATGAAGCGGTGTTCTCTGTGTTCCTGCGCGTCTCTACAGATCAGACAGATCAGTGTCTTGTCCGTTTCACAAAACAGCTTCAGTTCTTCCTCATGTTCCTCGCAGTGAAGTTTAATTTCCTTCCCTTTCGGATTCAGGTTTAGATTCCGAACTTTTTGTGTCATATTTGCTAAGGCCCGATTCACCCTGAGGGTGCGGTCAGCAAACACCGCTCTACATTCCGGGCAGGATTTTCTCTTCTCCCTTTCCCAACACCGTGTGATACAAGAGCGACAGAAGTTGTGCCCACACTCCAGTATAACCGGATCGATGAAGAAATCCAGGCAGACGGGACAAATTGCCTCCTCGCTCAAACTCTCGGCCGGTCCTTTCGAAGCCATGTTGACTCCCAGCACTTCCTGATTCAGAATGCTTTCACTTTCGGGGAGTTGCTGATCCCCTGCAGTACCGCGATTGTCCACTACGCGCGCAGCAGACTCGGGGAATGAACATTATGTTGCTGTCTGTGGGAAGGAATTGTGGTATCTATATCAGGGAGGGATCAGAAACAGATTAAGCAGGTCGGAACAGAAATGAAAACTCGGCCATGGACTGCCCAAGCCCGGCTGCAAAAGGAGGAGGGTTGGGAATCGGGCTAACAACCCCGTCCCGTAAAAATCCAGTGTGACAGAAACATTCGCTGAATCTGCAAAGGTCCCATCGCTGCGATCCGAAGCGATCCGAAGAGACTGCAGATGCTGGAATCTCGAGTAAGAAACTCGAGGGACTGAGCGGGTCAGACAGCATCTGTGGAGAGAAATGTAAAATCGACTTTCATGTCGAGATCCTTCCGCTGGATTGTCTCAACCCGAAATCTCGATTGCCATTTCCCTCAGATGCTGCTGACCCGTTCAGTTCCTCCAACAGCTCGTTTTTTTAAGTTTTTTTCTCTCTCGGTGTAAAGAGAGTCAGACTGGGGTGTAAAACACGGGATAAGTAACTATTTAAAACTTAAAAATTGTGCCGTGACAAGATGGATGCTGTGACTGCAGGGGAAAGTACAGGACTGGACATTCCACGTCACAGGGTGGGAAACAATATTTTGGTTGGAGAAGTCCTGAAAAAACTTTCTGTCTTTACCCATGTCTGTCCCAGCTCCAGTGAAAGGCCAGTTTCCACAAATCTGGACAGAGCCCAGACGTGATTTGCCATGAAATATTCACAGGGATAAACCGTGCAATGTCTTTACCCGAGGATCAGTGAGCCTTCTGTCACGCAGCTGCTGTGGCACAGGCCCTTGCATCTTTCTCCACAGATCTTCGCCAGCCCACAGTCCGCAAAGAGGTGAGTGACCGTCTCGTCTCCACTGCAGTAATCTCGGGGCAGCGCGCTGTGGGAGTGATCTCCGGGCATGCAGCAAGGATCAGACTGGGGGGTCCCTCTCGTCTCCACTGCAGTAATCTCGGGGCAGCGCGCTGTGGGAGTGATCTCCGGGCATGCAGCAAGGATCAGACTGGGAGAGTCCCTCTTCCCCAGCCAGTTACGGTTTGGCACGATGATTGAAGTAGTTCATCGCCCTCCTGATGAACCGACACAATCTATTATATTCATCCCAGTGCACTCCGGTTGGAGCCCAACCAGCCACTGAGCATATCGACATGAAACGCTGTCGGAGTAGAGCAGCTTCCATCATCAGAGATGCTCACCACCCAGGCCAGGCTCTTTGCTCGCTGCTGCAATCAGGTAGAAGGTACAAGAACCTCAGGTCCCGCACACCAGGTTCAGGAACAGTTGCTACCCGTCAACCATCAGGCTCGGGAACAACACAGGATGACTACGCTTACTTACCGTCCATTCAGATGCTCCCACAACCAAACATCGTAACAAAATGAGTGAAATCGGAGGTGGTTTGACTGAGACGGATCGCATTGGGCCTGTCTCAGAATTTAAGCAGTAAAAGGGACAGGCTCAATCTCACAGGATATTGACAGGGTTGGGGCAGGAATGATGTTTTCCCTGGCTGGGCTGTGGAACCATATTTCACAGACTGAATATTACAGTTCACCTCAGCAGGACAGAGATGAGGAGAAATTTCCTCACCAGTGCAGCGAATCTTTGGAATTTCCTCCACAGGGTTTCTAAATTTAATAGACATATTCTGGGGCTCTGCAATTTTGGGGACATTGCAGGAAAGTGGTGTTGAGGTCAAAGGTCCGACATGGAGAGGGTTCAGATGAATTTCACAAGGATGATTCCAGGTATGAAAGGGACGTTTGATGGCTCTGGGTCTGTACTCGGTTGTATTAAAAATCGTGCGGGGAATCTGATTGAAACCTTTTGAATATTTACCGATAGACAGAGTAGATGTGGAAAGGATGTTTCCCATGGTGTGAGAGTCTCGGACAAGAGGCACATCCTCAGGATAGAGGGGCGCCCTTTCAAAACTGAGAATCGGAGAAATGTCTTCAGACAAAGCGAGATAAATTTGTGGAATTTGTTGCCACATGCAGCTGTGGAGGCTACCTCGTTGGGTGTATTTAAGGCAGAGGTTGATAGGTTCTGTATTGAATATGACATCAAAGGTTACGGGGAGAAGGCCAGAAACTGGGGTTCAGGAGGGAAAAAAAGGATCAGCTGTGATTGAATGGCGGAGCAGACTCGAATAGCCATATGGCCTACTTCTGCCCCTATGTCTTATGGTCTTATAGTGTTATGTTCCGAGTTAAGGGCAGAACAGGCGCAAGGGGCTGAATAGCCTGTTTCATTTTTTCTAAACCACGAGTTTACCTTTGTGCCTTGTTCTGCCCTGGTCTTCAGCCTGTCAGAATGCACAGGGGAGCGGTGAGAGCTCCGGAGATCCGTCGGCAGCCCCTGCGGTTATTTCATGTTCCTGTTGTTTATTGCTATTTATTTATATTTGCATTTGCACAGTTTGTTGTCGTCTGCACTCTGGCTGGTCTTTCACTGATCCAGTTATAGTTACTATCCTGCAGATTTTCTCCCCACTTCCGCAGCAAAATGCTTCTCGGGGTTGTATGTGGTGACTTATCTGCACTCTGATAATAAAATTTACTTTGAACTTTCAGTCTCGGAGAACTTGCTTTGATTCTGTCACAAACTGTGACTGACATCTCCAGCTACCAGTAGCAGCCCGTTCTCAGATACACTCACAGCCAATCAGCGGCAGAGCTGGGAGAGTCGTGCTGCTATTGGCTGAGGAGTGTCAGTTGGAGGGATGCTGAACGTTCGGAGCGGTCCGAGGTTTGGAACTGAGAGCGGGTGGACCCGGGAGAGACCGGAGATTGGGAGCTAACTTTCGGGTAAAGGTTGCAACACCGGCCGGGTGAATCCTTCTATGGCAGAGGTGAAGAAACTGGCGGAGATTCCGTGAGATGTTTCAGCTGCACGGAGGGTGCCCGGTCTTTCCCTGCCGAGGATCGTGGCCTGTTGTCGGGAGTTACCTCCCGGACCTGTCCGCGCTACTGGGAGCCCGGATCTGGCCCGCAGTGGTTGCCGATGGCTCTACGCTGCAATCGGACAGGCTGAAGGCCAAGGCAGAACAAGGCGCAAAGGTAAACAGGAGTTAGCGTGGCCATTCGGTCTCTTGTGGCAGTTCCGCATTTCCTCCGATCATGGCTGATCTTTGACCTCAGCGCCACTTTCCTGCAACGTTCCTATCTTCGCTCAGCCCTTCAATGTGCCTTTTGAATTTAGAAACCTTGTGGGGAACAAATCCAAAGGTTCTCCGCACTCCTCATCTAAGTCCTGTCAGCTGACATCGGATTCTGAGTCTGTGACCCCTTATTCAACACCCAGTGAGGAAAAACGCCATTGCTGCCCCCATCCTGTCAGTACCCTCTGAGACTGTCTGTCTCAGTCAGACCATCTGTTATTTGTCCAAATTTTGAGACAGGCCCAGTTAGTGTAATCTCACTGAGGACACTACCTCACCGCACCCTTACCAAATCAATGTCTGAAACATTCTCTTTATTCCCTTCATCCCACAGGCTGACTAGGGGCGGGAGACCAGACCTGTGCACAGTGTTCCATGTACGCTCTCACCAGGACCCCATATACCTTCAGAGGAGATCTTTATTCTTGTATTCAAACCTTCCTTCCCATTCAATGCTCTTCATTTAATATCGAACTCAAACAGTGAACAGACACAACACAGCCTCAGCCATGAATTTAAAGGGCAGGTGTTGCAACAGTTTGAGCTTCATACCGGGGGCCACGGAGCAAGCAGGGTGTCACAAAGGGAGGAATGTGGGAGTGTTGTATGTCTGAGCCCAGCTGTGCGTGTTTGTGTATCGGAATCAGGTTTAATATCATAGGCACATGTGGTGAAATTTGTTCCTTTGTGTCTGCAGTACATTGCAATATTTAGTAATAAAAACTACTGATTACAATTAGTATGTGTAATTATATTTAAAATGTAGTGCAAAAAGAGAAGGAAAATACTGAGGGGGTGTTCATGGGTTCTTTGTCCATTCAGAAATCTGATGGTGGGGAAGAAGCTGTTCCTGAACTGGTGAGTGTGTCTCCACGGTCCTGTACATCCTCTTTGATGGTAGCATCAATGAGAAGAGGTCATGTCCTGGATGATGGGGGTCCTGAATGATGGATGCCACCTTTTTGTGGCATCATCTTTTGACTGTGTCCTGGATGCTGTGGAGTCCAGTGCCCATGAAGGAGCTGGCTGAGTTTACAACTTTCTGCAGCATTTTCCGATCCTGTGCAGTGGCCTCTCCACACCAGGCAGTGATGCAACCAGTTAGAATGCTCTCCACAGTACATCTGTAGAAATTTGCAAGTGTCTTTAGCGACAGACCGATTCCCCTCAATCTCCGAATGAAATATAGCCGATGTTGTGCCTTCATTGTAACTGCATCAATATGTTGGGCCCAGGATAGTTCCTCAGAGATGTTGACAGGCAGGAAATGGAAACTGCTCACCCTTTTCACTTCCGATCCCACGATGAGGACTGGTGTGTGTTCCCTCGACTTCCCCTTCCTGAATCCACAATCAATTCCTTTGTCTTAATGAAGTTGAGGGCAAGGTTGTTGCAGTGACACCACTCAACTTGCTGATCTATCTCACTCCTGTACTCCTCCTCATCACCATCTGAAATTCCAGCAACAATAGTTGTGTTGTCGGCGAGTTTATAGATGAACCTAGACACACAGACGTGGGTGTAGAGAGAGTAGAGCAGTGGGCTGAGCACCCATCGTTCAACTGTGCCAGTGTTGATTGTCAGCAAGGAGGAGATGTTATTTCTGATCCACACAGACTGTGGTCTCCTGGTGAGGATCCAGTTGCAGAAGGACGTACTGAGGCCCAGGTTTTGGAGCTTGTTGATTACAATTGAGGGTATGATTGTGTTGAACGCTGAGCTGTAATCAACAGCCTGACTTGTGTATTGCTATTGTCCAGGTGATCTAAGGCTGAGTGGAGAGTCAGTGAGATTGCATCTGCTGTAGATATATTGTGGCGATCAGCAAATTACAGTGGGTCCAGGTCCATGCACAGACAGGAGTTGATTCTAGTCATGACCAACCCCTCAGAGCTCTTCATCACAGAGGTCTGAGCGCCACCGGGGTTAGTAATTGAGGCAGTTCACCTGCTCTTTACGGGTACTGGTATGAGTGTCGTGTTTGTGTGTGTGTGTGTGTGTGTGTGTGTGTGTGTGTGTGTGTGTGTGTGTGTGTGTGTGTGTGTGTGTGTGTGTGTGTGTGTGTGTGTGTGTGTGTGTGTGTGTGTGTGTGTGTGTGTGTGTGTGTGTGAGTGAGTGTGTGCGCGCGCGTGCGTGTGTGTGCGTGCGCTCCAGAGAGAGGGAGAGAGTGGTTGGAACAATCAGAGAATCTAAGACTTCCCAGTCCGATTGAGGAATGTTTCCAGTAACTGCGGTGCCTCTAAGGAGGGCCCACAGTGACAGGACGACCATTCCGATCAGAACAAAATTATTTACCCAGCCAATGGTGAAACTTTAGAACTCACAACTCAATCTGGTGTTTGAGAGAAACATTCACAAATTCACACGTCAATTTAAAATTTACAAAGTAAACGTAATATCACAGTACACGCATGTCACCATGTAGAATCCTGAGATTCGTTTTCTGTGGGTAAACTCAGTAAATCAATGATCCACAACAGAATCCGTAAAAGACTGAACCCAACAGGATGGACAAAAGAAAAACAAAACAATATGCAAAAACAGCAACAAACGATGCAAATACAAATTTATATATATATATATATAAATAATAAATATTAGCACCGTGAGATGAAGAGCCGAATGTGATTCCAAAGGTTTGAGGTTGCTGACCCTCTCCACCTTTGATCCCCGATGAGGACTGTCTCCTGGACCTCCTGTTTCTGCCCTCTGGGGTTAATAATCAGCTCCTTGCTCTTGCTGACATTGAATGAGAGTTTGTTTAAGACCACAAGTTACAGGAGTTTAATTAGGCCATTCGGCTCATGGAGTTCGCACCGAAATTTCAACATGGCTGATTCATTATCCCTCTCAGCTCAAGTCTCCTGCCTTCTCCCCGTAACCCTTCATGCCCTGATCATCCAAGGATCTTCAACCTCTGCCTGCAACCTCTGCCTGAAATATTAACAATGACGGCCTCCACAGCTGGCTGTAGCATGGAATTCCACAGATTCACTCATCCCTGGCTTAAGAAATCCTTCCTCATCGCCATCCCACATCCTTTGCACAGGTCTTCCAACATGCGATAATTTTCAATTAGGTCACTCTCGTTCTTCTGAATCCCAGTGAATCCCGGCCCAGAGCCATCAGAAGCCCTTCAAGTGACAAGCTGTCAAATCCTGGAATCATTTTCGTGAAATTAATTTGAACTTTCTTCAGTTTCAACACATCCTCTCTGTTAAAGGACTCAAAATGCTCCCATTCCTCCAAGTGAGGCCTCACCAGTGAGTTACAAAACCTCAGAATTGCATCACATTAAATGCTGACATCACATTTTCCTTCCCCACGATAGACTCAGACTGCAAGTTGGCTTTGGAGAATCCTGCATAATTAATTCAAATCCCTTTAATCCTCAAATGGTTGTGTCTTCATTTGGGGAAAATACCGAAGTCATGACCATACATTTCCTGACATTGTATTTCATCTGTCACTTCTTCGCCCATTCTCATAATCTGTCTAAGTACTTCTGTGGCCTCTCTATTTCCTCAAAACTATCTGTCCCTCCACCTATTTTCGTATTGGCTGCAAACTTTGCTCAAAACAGTCAATTCAGCCAAATTATTGACATAACACAAATCCCTGTGGGACATCACTAGTCACCGGCAACCAAGCAGCAAAGTTTCCCTTTATTCCCACTGTTTGCCTCTTACCAATCAGCCAGTATAGTCCCTGTAATACCATGGGCTAAGTAGCCGCTTCTGTGGCACCTTGTCAAAGGTCTTCTGAAAATCCAGATACACAGCATCAACCAATTCTCCTTTGTCGATCCTGATTGTTATTACTTCAAAGAATTCCAACAGATTTGCCAGATCTAAGATTGTCCCTTGAGACGAAACAAGCAGCTGACTTGTGCAGCGGACCAGCAGTCCTCGAAGTTCTTGTAGTCTTGTGATGATATAAAACACATTAAGCAGAGAGAAAAAAACAAAACACCTTTAGTTTGCCCCGAGAGGACGCAGCGTCCAAACGCTTTGCCAAATAAATAATGGCTCCAGGCCTGGACTTTCAGAGTTCCGAAGAATGAAACATATCAAACATTGAAAGCACAGAAAAGACACTGGAGAGCTGGAGAGGGAGATGTGAGAGTTGTTTGTGTGTGCATGTGTGCGTGGTGCATGCGTTTGTGTCTCCTTCTGTGTCTATGTGCCTTTGTGTGTTTGTGTGTGCATGCGTGAGTTTCTGTCTCTATGAGTCGTCTCTGCGTGCTAGTATGCGTGTGAGTGTCTGTGTGTGTATTTGTGTCTGTGTGCGTGTTTGTTCTATTAATGTGTGTCAGTGTGTATGTGCTGTATATGTGTTTGTGCGTGCACGTGTGTGTATCTCCATGTGTGTCTGTCTGTGTTTCCTGTGAGTCTCAGGGCCTGTGTGCACATTTATGTCAATGTGAGCCTCACTGCACGAGCATGTGTGGCTTGGTGTGTGAGTGTTGTTACGAAAACCCCGTAACCAGGTAACTTACCAGCAAAGATAGATGGATCAGCTGAGTCGGATGCTACTATTTTCAACCGTTTTATTCAACAAGGGCACAAACGTATGGTTAATACAAAACATTCAGATCGTCAAAACTCAATCTAAAACACCGGTGTAATAATAATCATTCAAAACACAAGCTCGATCGTCGTCTAGGGGTAATGTAGATTTTATATCGTTCACTGGATAGCTAAAAGTCTTTCAGATCACGGCAGTTTCACTTAGTTGTCGGCGGAAGTGTCGCGTTGGTGCACGTTTAGTTAGAAAGACAGAGAACATGAAGCATTTACCCGACAGGTTTTCCAACCTGTAGGAGGTAGTCGGAAGTCTCGTTGGGGGAATGGACTCTCATCTGTGGCTTCCCCTGTAGCTAGGCCGTCTTCCGTGGTGAAGTCGCCAATCCCAGGCAAGGGAAGGACGCACACGAACCCCACCACCGGCTGTAGCTATTAAAACGCTGTCGCAGGATTTCTAGCGTTTCTCCTTCGTGTGTTTCCTTGGTGCATCTGAGGGTCCTCCCCTCAGACCCGCCTTTATACTTCTTCACGAGATCGCAGGTGTCGATCAAGTTGCAGGTAATGCGATCTCTCTCTCAACCAGCCCACTTTGCTCGAGGGCTTTTCAGGTGGTCTCCATGAGACAATAGTCAAAGTCACTTTTATTCTGCGTCTTGGAAGAACGTGGTCTTTCGCACGTCTCTCTCTTGGGTCAGTTGACCCCCCTTAACTAGAGTTCTTGCGATTTTCACAAAGGAGGGGGCCAACGGCATAACAGTGTGTTTTTGTGAGAGAGTGTATGAGTGTGTGAATGTGTGTGTGTCTGTGAGTGTGTGTGTGAGTGTGTCTGTGAATGTGTGTGTGTGTGTGTGTGTGTGTGTGTGTGTGTGTGTGTGTGTGTGTGTGTGTGTGTGTGTGTGTGTGTGAGTGCGTGTCTCACTCTTCCTCTGGATGGATGTCTGTTAGTTTTTGTGCCTTTGCTCACATTTGAAATTAAACTTATTCTGACAGTACAGATACGTAACCACATACAGACATGATATTCATTTTCTTGCTGGCATCCACAGTAGTACAGAAAAATACAACAGAATCGATAAAAACAACTCCACACAAAGACTGACATACTGATCATTTTGAGACGATGAGTTGCAGAGGCCTGGAAAATGTGTCCACACGTGTGGGACCTGCTTCCCCAGGGCAGCAGCGAGAAGAGAGCGTGGTCTGAGTGGGTGGGGGATGGTTATCATTGATGCTGCTTTCCTGTGGCCGCGCTCCTTGTAGATGTGCTGAATTTCTCTTTGCTGGGCTGGGAGTGTCCAACACTTTCTGTAGATCTTTCCGTTCTTGGGAACTGGTTTCTGTCGTGGGATGTGATGCAACCAGTCAGGGTATTGTCTACCATGCATTTACTGAAGTTTGACAAAGTTTTGGACAACAAGCTGAATTTGTGCAACTTCTCAAGCAGTGGAAGCTCTGTGCCTTCTTTGTGACAGCACTTACGTGTCAGCTCTCTGAACTGGTAACACCAAGGCATTTAAAGTCACCGGCCCAGTGGAAGAACATTTGAAATATAAAGTCAGAAGAGCTGTGTGTTGTTAAAGTTTTGTGGCCTTGTGGATTGTTCCCAGATATAAATACAAGCTGATTTCCCTGTAACTCAGAGGGTGTGGAGTGGAGAGAGGGGGAGGGGCAGAGAGGGTTAAGAGTTGTTGTCTGTTAAAACTTTTGTGACTTTGTCCATAGCCTGTGTTTATCCAATTCAGTTGCAAGCCTGCAGAACTAAGATTATTGTGCTGACCACCACCCCTCAGTAGGGCGATAATACAGCTGTACAGATGAGATAAGTGTAGACGGGTGGGAAAGAACGTTTTGAACTGACTCCTCTGTTCTGAGAAGGTCACACACACTTGTCCGCTGCTGGATCCAAACACGAGCTGATTTCCCTCTAACTCAGAGGGTGGAGAGTGGGGGGAGAGTGGGGGGAGTGTGGGGGAGAGATGTAGAGAGAAGGTGAGGGTGGCAGAGAGAGAAGGGGATGGAGGGGGAAGGAAGGGTTAACAGTTGTGTGCTGTTAAAGCTTTGTGACTTGACAGTCTGTATTTATCCAGTTCAGTTGCAAGCCTGCAAAACTAAGATCACTGTGCTGATCACCACCCCTCAGTAGGGCGATAATACAGCTGTACAGATGAGATAAGTGCAGACGGTTGGGAAAGAACATTCTGAACTAACACCTCTGTTCTGCTAAGGACACACACACACACTTGTCCGCTGCTGGATCCAAACACAAGCTGATTTCCCTCTCACCCAGAGTTCCACAAATGTGGAATCTCAATGATCTTGTGGTAAAATAAATGGTTTTCCACAATGACTTTGTGTTTCCTTTGTTATTGCTGCATCGGATCCGGAGTAACAATTATTGTCTTTTCCTTTACGGTTGTGTACGGAAAATGGCATCAAAGGCAGGTGCGCTGAGAAACAGACTTGCAGCAGCGTCACAGACACATGGCAAAGCCGCGGTCACAACAACATCAACACAAGTTATTCAAACATTTTACAGGAAGGAGCTCAAATAGAACAAAAACATTTAAAACACAGTGGTCAGAGTATTCACAGTACAACATCGCACTCACAGTCTTCAAAACTAAAGTGTCCAGTTCCAGATAAAATGGTAAACCAGATTCCTGTCCGTAAAAATGAATGCAACTGATTGTCACAGACAGGAGAAAATCTGCAGATGTTGGAAATCCAAGCAACACACACAGAATGCTGGAGGAACTCAGCAGATCAGGCAGTATCTATGGAAAAGAATACATTCGACGTTTCGCCGAGGCCATTAACAAGACTTGACTTTAGACCATCCAATAGATTCAGCACTTCTGATATCAGTCTCACCGGCCTATAATTGCCTGGCTGAGAACAGAAGGTGGTGAATGTGTTGAATTTGTTGCCACAGGTGGATGTGTTGGCAGGTGATGGAGTGTAAATATGGCGGAGGCTGATAGGTTCTCGATCACTCAGGGCGTGAATTGTTCCGTTAGGAGGGCAGAAAAATGGATTAGGGAGGGAAATTGGTCAGCCATGATGAAATGGCGGAGCATACTCGATGGAACGAATGGCCTGATTCTGTTCCTATGTCTTGTGGTCTAAACACTTATTTACCTTCCCCCCACTTTCCGGTTTCTGCAGAAATCGCTCCCTTCATTTCTCCTTTTCCGCTGATGTTCCTCCTGGAACTGACCCCTGAAAGTGAGAGAAATACTACACCTGCCCATTCATCTCCTCCCTTACTCCATTCATCGCCCAAAGTGGTTCTTCCAGGTGAGGCAACGCTTCCTCTATTGCATCCGCTGCTCCTGATGCAGCCTTCTGTATATTGGTGAGACCCGGTGTAAATTGGGGGGATCGTTTTGTCTCGCACTTCCTCTTCAGCTGCCAAAAGTGGAACTTCCCTGTGCCCAAACAATTTTATTCCTATCCTCATTCCCGTTCCAACATGTCGGTCCATGGCTTCCTCTTATGTCATGATGAAGCCCCCCCCCCCCCCCCTCCGGCTGGAAAAACAACACCTTATATTTTCTTTATATAACCTCCAACCAGATGGCATGAGTAGCGATTTCTCCTTCCAGTCAACTTTATCCTTCCCCCTCCCTTCACCTTCTTTCCCCCACTCTGGCTCTAACCTCTTCTTCTCACCTGCATATCACCTCCCACTGTTGCCACTCCTCCTTCCCTTTCTCCCATGGTCTATCCTCTCATCTCCAATCAGATCCCTTTCTCTCCAGCCCTTTACCGTTCCTACACAACAGACATCACGATTCACCTTACATCTATACTCCTCCTTCTGCCCCGCCTTTTTATTCTGGCCTTTCCCCTTCCATTCTAGTCCTGAAAAAGTGTCTCAGCTCGAAAGGTAAGCTGCTGATTTATTTCATAGACGCTGCCTCACCCGCTGAGTTCCTCCAGCAATTTCTGTGTGTAACTTTCCCACCCGGTGGTGTCCTGCCGAAATGTCAGGTCCCTGATGGACAACACTTCTACCTGGTGAGTCCAGCAACAAAGACAGGTCTGCTGTAGACAACTCTCAAACGTGGTGGTGTCCTGCCGCAATAACAGCTCCGCTGTGAACAACACTCCGACCTGGTGAGTCCAGCCAGAAAGACATGTCTGCTGTGGACAACACTCCCACCTGGTGGTGTTCTGCCGCAATAACAGGTCCGCTGTGAACAACACTCCTACATGGTGAGTCCAGCCGCAATGATCTCTCCACTGTGGACAACACCCAACAGTTAACAGACGACAGTCAACGTTTTGTAAAATGTCACTTCATCGGGCCGGAAAGGACGGGATAGGTGCTAGAATGATAAATTGAAGAAAGCGGTAGAAGTACAAACTGGCATTTGGTAGATGAGGGACAAGGTTGGTGGGAGGTGATGGAACTGAACTCAAGAGGCTGGGAGATTGAGAGCTGGAAAAGATAAAGAGCTACAAAAGAACTAATCTAATAGAGGAGTAGAGTGGAACACTGACGAAAGGAAGGATGAGTGGAACCAGAGAAAGGTGATGTGTAGACGAAAAGAGAAGGGGTGACAGGGTAACTAGTAGCACACACAAAATTGCTGAAGGAACTCAGCAGGCTATGCAGCGTCTTTGGAAGGGAGCACAGTCGACGTTTCTGGCCGGGATCCTTCAGCAGGACTGAGGAATAAAATGAGGAGTCAGGCTTAGAGGTTGTGGGGATGAGAGGAAGAAACACAAGGTGATGTGCAACTGGAAGGAGGGTGTAGGGGTGAAGTAAAGAAAGCAATGGAAGAAGGAAAAGGAGGATGGAATACGATAGGGAGACGATACCCATCTGTCCTCTATTAGATTCCCCTTTTCCAGTCCTGCACCTCTTTCACCAATCAACTTCCCGATAAATATTTAACTGCGACCTTTATTCCAGGCTAACTGAAACTCATAGGAAAAATCCTGGCAGCATTTACCCTGTCTATAACACTCATAATGTTGTATATCTCTATGAAGACGCCCATCATCGTCCTATGTTCCAGGGAATAAAGTCATAACTTATTCAACCTTTCCCGGCAACTCAGGTCTGCACATCCCAGGAATCATATTATAAATTTTCTCTGTACTCTTACAATTTTATTCATGCATTTCCTGTAGGCAGGTAACAGAAACTGCCCATGATACTCCAAATGAAGCGGCAACAACCTCTTATACAACTTAATCATAGCCCCCCATCTCCTGTACTCAGCACCTTGATCTATGGTCCAAAGTACCAAAAGCTTTCTGCACCACCCAATCTACTTGTGAAACCACTTTCAGGTAATTATGAATCTGTGTTCCCAGATCCCTCTGTTCTACCGATTGCTCAGCGTGTCTTCACACACCCCTAAATCTGTATGCACAGCAAACCGTTGATACCTTCACTTACTGATTAGATTATCCAAGTGAGAATAATTTCAATCTCTTCATAAAATGGCGCCTGAACCAGAGAAATGCAAGAACAGAGGTCAAAGTTCAAATTGTATGTACAAAGGAAACGACCTTGAGATCCGTCAGAACTACAAATCAGCAGACATGCACATTGGATTACCCCAGAGCAATAAGCCTTTTAAATAGACCACAAAGCGGCTGCCTCCACCTCAGAAAGTAATTGAACGTTCAAAGTGCGTTATTATTACAGTATCTAAAAATGCAACAACTGAGAGTCGTCACACCTCCAAATCCTGAGAACTCGGAAATCACCCCGAAGCCCATGAGAATGCTCCAAAACCACCGATTCCCCAAAATCCGTGTGCACACCTAACTCCGGCAGCATTCCTAAATCCACACCCACACCCAGATACGGGCGCACTCCGAAATCCACATGCAAACCCATACTGGACAACTCCCCCCTAGATCTGCACACACCCCCAAGTCCGTGTGCACCCCCGAGTCAGTATATGCCCGGGAATCCGCCGACACCACGAATCCCTTTGCACCCCAATGTTTGCTGAAAGAACTGCAATTTCAACGCACATCCCCAAATCCCCGTGCACCCTCATATTCCACAAACCACTCCAAAATCAGCGCACATCCTCAAATCTCTGTGTAAACCCAAAACCCTGCTCATTACCGAAACTGTCGAGGCCCCTATGTCCACATTAGATATTCCCAGAGCAAGATTAATTTCAAGTAGATCAAAAACAGTTGACACCAACACATAAACCAAGAAGAGATGTCAAGCATCAATATGCATTTATTATTAAAGTTCAAGTGAAACAACCTTGAGAGTCGACACACCGACGCCGCCGAATCAGTGTGCACCGGCAAAGCAACCGACACCCCAAATTCCATGTGCATTCACACTGTAGCTGAGAAGCCCCTAAATCTGTTCACATCCACGTGCACCACCAAATCCGTGTGCACCCCAAATCCGTGTGCACCCCAAATCTGTGTGCACCCCTGTATCACCGAAACAAACCCGATATAGACACATATCCCAAATCGGTATGCACCCGCACATACGTGCGCACCCCGAATCTGTGCATAAGCCCACTCAGGTGACTCTCCCAGAGCAAATCAGTTTAAACACTTATAAAATCGCTGTCCCCTCTATGAAAAATATAAATCTATGAGTGCACCTTCAACTAAACTTTGCTCTTGCTATTTCCTTAAGGTGGAGGTAGCAATTTTGTGAATTATTTGAAATGATTTTTTTTCTGGGATAACGAAATGTGTATGTAGGGGTGTCAGCGCGATTGCGGGTGCACACAGATTTGTGGATGTGTGCAGATTTATTGTTGTGCCATCGAATATGGGGATGATCACAAATATGGGTTTGCACACTGTTTTGTGGGTGTCGGTGGATCTGGGTTAGTGACGAATCACAAGACTGATTCTGAAACTTCTCGGGCGTCTCAGGGCTCATTATCCCTCACTGGCAGTCTCCCAACTCAGCGCCGAGTAACCCGCCTTTCACCAGTCTCGTAAGACCAGGGTTTGCACACCCCGGTCCCGCCAAATCCGTGAGATTAGGTTGTTCGCCCAGCCAAACCCCGGTTTGTGTGAATGATGTCTGATTTGCTGCCCCTGTTTCAGCTCGTCGCAGGAAATAATAATATTTATAAATTGCAGCTTAACTATGGAATTAGTCGAGAAAATAAAATATAAAATAAAAAGGAGCCCATTATAATTAAACAGTCAAATCTTCCAAAAGTCATATTCCCCGATGCCTGGTAGACGACAGAACTTTGTCTCCGATTGCCTGCAGCGTCTACTCTCTTCATTATCTCCAACAATACCCCAAACACTGTTGGCAGTGAAACTTTTGCCAGAACGTTATACTTTCCCACACCAGAAATTGTCGTGTCCTCATGATTTTGCTGGCCAATGTCCCGCCAGGGAAACAGAGAGTTGCGCCTACTCCCCTGGTGAAATAAGTCAGGACCATTTACAAATGGATTTGAGGTTCTGACGTCACGAAATTCCTTTGGGCACTGTGTTATTAATGAGGGGATGATACATCATTTCAAAGTCATGAGGACACGACAATTTCTGGTGTGGGAAAGTATAACGCCCCGGCAAAAGTTTCACTGCCAACAGTGTTTGGGGTATTTTTGGAGATAACGGGAGCTGACGAATGTGACCATCCGGTGCAGGAGAAAAGGCTGGATGGGCGTTTATTTTGCCTGATACCGGTGTGTGTCTCTTTCTTTGGCCGACTTGTGTTCAGGACGCAGCTTTATTAAAAAGAAGCACCGAGCGGACAGAATATTTCACCACCCTAATTATCTGTCCCCTGAATTTTGACTGAGTCACCGCGTAAATTAATGTGTTTGTGCAGCAGCTGAAATCACAGATTTTTTGGAGACTGCGGATTGGAGTTGTGACGTGTTTTAATTTCCCATACTTTTATAACCTCTGCAATAACCCTTTCAATTGGCGCACATAGATTTTGTGGTGCGCTCTTATTCGGGGATGTGTGTTGTTGAATATGGGATTGAACTCGAATCAGCGTATGCCGGCCGGTTTAGATTTACACTAGAATTCCGGGTTGCGTGCGAGTGTTTACTATCGAGTCAGCCGTTTTGTGCACTGTTTGAAAATGATTCTTTCGGATTAGCTAATGTGCATGTGGAGTTTTCACCAGGTTGGTGTGCAAAATGATTATGGAGTGCGCTCCTGTTTAGGGATTCGCGCAAATATGGGGGTGCTCACGGAATTAGTGTTACAGCCAGATTCGGGTACGTCAGCCGGTCTGGAGTTGCAAATTAGGTTTCGGTTGCGTAAAGACAACCATTCTCTGAACTATTTGAACTGATTTCAACTGTTCGGTAACCCATTATGCATGCGGGAATGTGCACTGATTTGTGGATTGCGTAGATTTAGGGCAACCTTGTCAAATAGGGGGATACCCACTGATTTGAGGGTGCCCGTTGAATTAGGAGTGACTAGGTCAACATAGGGATTTTTTCGGATTTCGGGGTCTCTCAGAGTTGTGGTGTCTGCGGGTTTGGAGTTGTGACGTTTCTCAAGGTCGTTTCATTTATAGATACTTTCCTTATCAATGCACTGAAAAGATTCTTTCTCAGGAATAATCTAATGTGCACGTCGAGGTGTCAGACTGTTAGGGGCGGACAGATTTGGTGTTGCATAAGAATTTGGGGGAGCACGAGGGGTGGGGAAGTCTGTGGATTTGGGTGTACACACTGATTTGCGGGTTGCTTGCGGATTTGGAGGAGTGCTCAGATTTGGGGGTGAACATGGATTTGGGGTGTACACGCTTTTGAGAATGCGTCGGCCAATATGGGATGCACAGTAATTTGCAGATGTGCACAGGGTTAGTGGTATGTAGGCCACATACGGGGTACACACCGATTTGCGGATGTGAGCAGATCGGGTTGTGTTGTCAAATATTGTGATTCACTTGGATGTGAATGAGCGGGTTGACTGTTTAGTTACAAAAGCCGTTAAAGATTCAACTCCAGTTAAAGACCTTCCACTTTGCAAATCAGAACCCGCTTCAGGATTTCCAGGGTTAAGAATTAGGGGCTTATGGTAAATCTAGTGGGACACTGGGCACAAGGGGAGACACATTTACAGAATATTTCAGGGTGAAGGTGATCAAGTGGATAGAAATCAAACGCAGATTTCATTACAATCGCTGGGAGCGGATATCTTTCATTTCAGTTGTGGGAATGAGTTTAATTTAACTCTCTGTATTGGCTTTCACTTGGTACAATCGGTAGGATTTTGGGGGGTAATTTAGTTTTCATTAGAACAAAGAAGCAGCGAGAGTTTTATTTCCCAATTCCTTCCACCAAATTACAGTCCAATTAGTGGCGGGAACGCGTATTAAGTTAGAGTGTCAACCACCATGTATCCAAAGCCGGCCTTATTTATATTAACGTTAGCCAATCATTCAAGGAGAAAGCGGAAACTGGTGTGTTTGACATTGGATTATCCAACCAGCATCAGAATAGAACACCAGCTGTCTTGTGGGAAAGTCGGTCTGTGAGGTTGGTGGGCGGGAATAGGGATAGATGGACATATTCACAGACCAATGGGTGGCTGGCATTCCAGAGTCGTTCGTTGACTGACAGCTGGCGAGTCCAGGACAGTGGATTGTCCCTCCCCACAAACACACTACCCTAATGTCCCAGACCTGCCGGTCGATGGGACAGTCAGCCCCGGAATAACAACTAACAGATCAGGCGGTGAATGTGAGGAGTTGGCCTCCGGACTTGAGAAATTGTGGCAGCCTCCGGCTTGTGCTCAGGACGCAGCTTTATTAATAAAATGAAGCACCGAGGGGACAGAATATTTCACCGCCCTAATTATCTGTTCCCTGAATTTTGACTGAGTCACCGCGTAAATAAATGTATTCGTGCAGCAGCTGAAATCACTCAGCAAAACCCCGACGTAGATAAAGATCCATTCAGAATCATTGAAACTGAATCCTTTCCCTGAGACCTGATAGTATATGAAATTTACAACCAGTGTCATCCACAGGAGGATGAAGCTGCCGGAGAGGGTGAAGAGTAAAACCACAGACCTCCTCCTGCTCTCCATCTCCGGGTCACTGCGGTTCTCCCCCTTGCTCTGACCCTTCAGCCCCTTACGGACCCGACTGGCCACTAAAATGTGTCTGACTGTCAGAGCGTTGAGCAGCAGGATCCCAGCGAAAGGAAGGAACGGAGTTAAAACCGTATCGAGCCAGTCATATCCTATCCACCCGGGGTCGGTGAAAACATTATTCTTGGTAATACAGAACCACGGTATATTGTCGATGATCATCCGGGGTTCCAATGCGAAGTATCGGGGAACGTTTCTCAGACAGGACAGTACGCCGGTTGTTGTTAGAACCACAACCGCAGTTTTCCCGGTGCAATATTTTGTTTTCAGTTTCTGACAGCAAATGGCGACAAACCGATCAAAGGTGAAAGTGACGGTGAACCAGACAGAACAGTCTGTGGCTGTGAAGCTCAGTACATCGATAACACTGCACACAGGGGTGATGCTCAGGAAACTCCACCGGAAGTAATACACTTTGAGTGGAATCAAAATGACGCTGGTGACAATGGTCAGTAGATCCGCCGCTGCCATGGCCACCAGGTAGCGAGTGGTGCAGGTAGAGAGGCCGCACTTTCCCCGGGACAGGATCACAATCGCCACTAAATTCACTGCGTGTTAGGGGGGGGGGGGATGGAGAGGGAGAGGGAGACGGGGGGAGGGGAGGGCGATCGGGTGGGGGAGTGGGACGGGGAGAGAGAGTGAGGGAGAGAGAGAGATAACAGACAGAGGGCATTACTGAAACTATTCTTCAAGGGATCGGGTTTCAGCTAAAGATCAGGGGTGTTCGAGACTGTGAACGGCTGCTGATCTAACTTGAGACACTGGTCACACTGTCTCTGACCTGCCTTCTTCAGAGTGGAGATAAGACGATGTGTGGACAATAGTCGGCGATAAAAGCGATCTGCATGATCAACAACGGTCGGTGCTGATACCGATTCCAGTCACTAACGTGGCCGGTTTCACTGATTTAACCGTGACTGATCAGGCCCCTGGAAACTCAGCATCTGATGGGGCCGAGATGGGATACAGAGAGGAGCAACACACACAAAATACTGGGGGGACTCAGCAGGTCAGGCAGCATCCAAGGAATTGAACAAATTTCGGTTTTGGGCCAAGACTTTTCTACAGGACGAAGCGGTGCCCCAATTTACGACGCGTCTCAGAGGGAAAGCAGGAACAACTTAGTAACCTGAGGCTGATCGGCTCCGTTAATGGATGAATTCTGCAGCGCAGCTCAATTCGATAACTCTCGTCAGCAGATCCGCGGACTCTGGTTCAGGTGATCAGATCCAATTATTAACGCGTACAACAAGCTGGAGGAGCTCAGCAGGTCGGACAGCATCCGTGGAAACGCGTCTCGGCCCGAAACGTTGACGGCTCGTTTCCAATGTGTACTTTGTGTTTACAGACCCAGTTATTGACCGACAGGCAGTGAGATCCGACAGTGACAAACTCCACAGGGAGACATGAAACACAGGACCAGGGTTTCTCTCTGGTCAATAACTCAGAAACAGTGACCTTTACAATGTAAACCCCTCCCAGTCACAGCTTGCGGGATAGCTGCCTGTCCCCACACTGGGACAACTCCGGACAAGGTGTCATTGAAGGCAAGAACAACGTTCGAGTCGATCCCGTGAGTTAGATGAGAGACAGGAGTTTAGTGCCGCTTGTCATTAAATATGAAAAGTCAGAGTGCTGGACTGACAGGATCGATATCTCTGACGGATATTTCTACAATGATCATCAAGTTAGAAGCTCGTCAAATGATCATAAACAGATTCACATGGTTAACACACAGAAATGCCAAACATGAATTGCTCTGCTCACTCACCAGGAACTCCAATGACGGCAATGAACACGTACAATATTCTCTCCACATGTCTGTACCTATCGAACATAGCAGGCATTTTCTCTGTCCAGTGACCTGTCCCCACTGTGCTACAGGCGATCTCGGAATGAAATGTGGAGGCAGCACATGCCTGCGGTTTTTAATACCATTTAGCGACTCCACAGGGACACATTTCAACAGATTTAAAAATAACTGTTTTAAAATTATTTACAAAACAATTATGTCAGGCAGGTGCAATCCCCGTGGTGACAGATTGCGATTAAATACT